>NW_019385018.1:269694-373204 GCF_000671375.1 Centruroides sculpturatus | reverse complement strand
AAAACAAAAATGTAAACAATTAAAGATGGATACTTTTTCCGAAAAATGTAAGAGATCCGAAACTAAAATTTTTAATAAAAACATTTAACTTTATTTTATGATAAAATACATTTTAAAAATTAAATTTATTTGTACTTTGTATTATATTGTATTAATAAACAAAATTATTTGCGTATTTTTCACTTATGTGGAACCTAACCCTATACCTCACTGTAAATACGGGTTCGTTTTACGCCGATTCGATTTGCGCCGGCTTTCGTAGGAACGGAACTGCGGTGTAAACCGAGGGCTACCTGTATTTAGGGCATTTAATTGTGTTATTTTTACCTTAAATTATGTGTATGGCTATTTAAGTTTATCAAAATAAGTATTGTTTAGGGTCTGGAAACAATTAATTCACTTTCCATTATTTCTAATGGGGAAAACTGATTTCAAACTTCAAACAATTCAGAGTTCAAATGGCCTTCTGAACAAATTAAATTTGAAGTACAAGATGCCACTATATTATATTTGTCAACATTATACTCATTTCAACTGAACATTTTTTTCTTGTTAAAATTTATTTTTCATTTGATTATTACAATAATTTTGGTGAAAATACATACAATACTTATTTTAAAACATGTATGCTATCTTAAATAAAATTATATTATACTTTACTGTACAATAATTCTGAAAATATAATTAATACATAATAAATTATAAATTTTAAAATTTACATTTACTAACCTCTCTCAGTAAATGCTCCTTCAGCGCGTTCTTGAATTCTCTGAAACAGTTCCCCACCTTCCATACTGAAATTTTTATTTATTTTTTATTTAACATAATTTAAAACCATATAATATATAATATAATATATATTTATATACAATACTATATAAAATACTATTTACTTAAAATAAATCATTGATTTTAAACGTATTTTTATAATAAACAGTGTGATCATGGTTTACACAAGGTTTTAATTATGAACATTACAAAACCATGCATACAAAAAAGCAAGATTCATGAAAATTAAGATCATCCTTAAAAAATATACTCAAACTTGAAGACATTCAACAAATGCCTACTTAATCATTAACACAATAAATGTTAAGCTTATTTTATATACTGGGTGACAATTAATGTTTAGACAGAAAAGAAATTGAACTGCACATGCAGAAGTTGTGTGGTGACAGAGGTCTGCCAGTGAGATAGCGATAAAAAAAAAGAAACAATTGAAAGGGTTTAGTGTTATTTTAGGTATAGTATGCAAACAACTATATTCCATGGAAGACCAGACTTTTCTTATGAAAAATTACTATAAAGTGGGCAAAATCATCACAGAATTGCTCTGCAAGTGGTCCACAATATTCAAGAACTGCCCAAAACTATCTCAGTGTACAATAATGAACTTAATATAGAAATCTGAAGTTATGGTCCTGTCCTTGATGCCTATAAAGGAAATGTTGGCCAAAAAGTTACTGCAAGGACAAAACTTTGCAGTCTACTACAAAGCCCCAAAATCAACTTATGATCTCAAAACAGCCATTGTTAATGCTTTTGATAGCCTCCATAGCAATATTTTGCTAACAACTATTAACAACTATTCCATGCATCTTCGTCATGTCATTGCATCCAGAGGAAGTCACTTTGAAAACTTTATATATGTTACTGGCCAAACCCGATTTCAGGACAAACTAGTTTGTCCTAGGCCGAACTGATTTATGTACTACAAATAGATGCCAGTGTAAAAAAAAAATGATTTTGTGTAATTCGAAATGCTACCACAATACAACTGGTGGTTAAAGTGTACAGTACCTAGGTAACCCCAATGGCGATACTTAGGTTAGGTTGGTTTAGTTAGGTTAACTACATTTTTAGTAGATGTTTCCTTTTTTTCTTTTGTTCAAGAACTACCGTGAATCAATAACTAGTGACGTTAAACAATGGGCGGCCTGATGGTGGCTCCCCTCCGGGAGGAATCTGCCAAGAGCATGAACAGTCTGAAGTGCGTTCATTGGGGTTACCTAGCTACACTTTAACCCATCGTGTAAAAATAAATAAAAGATTAAATATTTTATATGTTACACTAAGAAACACAAACAAGTTTATTTTTAATTTTAATTTGACTTTAAAAGTTATTTTTATTATTTCATTTGAATTTTTGAAAATATTTTTGATTGTTAATTACATTTAAAAGTGCATGGCTTAATAAAAAAATACAAACTGATAAGTACTGATTAGCTTATTTTTATTTTATAGTTTTGTACAAGTGTTGTGTCACTTCTAATCAATACCGTTTTTTACAATTAAGTAGACTGTTTGAATAAATATTGTTCATCTAATTGATTGCCTTTTAATTTTATTTTAGCCATTAATATACTTAAATCAGGCCTGGGCCGCATGCGACCCATTACATTAAATTGTGCAGCCTACTAAGCGATATTATATATCTATTAAAACTTTCGTTTTTCATTTTGATTATACCAAAACAAATAAATGAAATGAAATAAATGAAAATTTGCATGTGTCATTGTTATAATGCGCAAGTGCAAGTACAAACTCTTGGTATAACAATGAAATCGTATTCATTTTGTATTTGTTTTACTTTTTTAAAAGTATGTTTGCCTAAATTGTCACCCATTGTAATTTACGCGTGATCAAAGTGGCCCACGAAACAATTTGGGTTGGCCAGGCCTGACTTAAATAATAATTCTAAATCAGTTTGGCCTAAGACAAACTAGTTAAGCTATGTATTATATATGTTATTAGCCAAACCCAATTTCAGGCCAAACTAGTTTATTATACGTGTGTCAGTATATACTAGTTTGGCCTGAAATCGGGTTTGGCCGGTAACATATATAATACATAGATATAAATCTGCATAATATTAAAACCTCTCTAAGATATATACAGTAGGTGATCGGTTAACGAACATAATCCGTTCCAAGACTTTGTTCGCTATCCGAATTGTTCGTTAACCGATTATCGATTTACCATAGGTTTTAATGGGAATTTAATTAATTCGTTCTGGAGACACCAAAAATAAACAAATATATACTTTCTTACTACGTTTATTTATATGTAATAATAAAAATACATACACATTTTTATTAGTCATGTTTTTTCCGTTTGAAAGGGTTAAATAATCTGTCTAATGTCGATTGCTTTTTCCTCTTCAGGATTTTTCGTAAGTAGTTATTAATAGCATTGCAATTGTAGAAATCCCCAAGCCTCAACCTGGTTTGGATGCCATTCTATGATCGTTATTTTGACATCCTCCTACTACTACAAAAGATCTTTAATAACAGATATCGGCATTAATCCTCTTTTTCAGAAGAAAACATATCTCGCTGAGTTTCTTGGTGTTCTTCATTCAAGAGTTCTTGGCGTTCTTCTGTCATCAGATCCGTTTCGGATTCCATTATGAACTCTTTGATGTTCTTTATATCTCAGATGTGATTTTTGTTACTCCTTTAGCTGCTTGAGTCTTCTTGATAATACAGTATCTTTCTTAGATAAGATTTAACTACGGCCTATTGTAGACCTGTTCAAGCCATACTGCCCAGAAACATTAGGCATTTTCTGCCCACTCTCTACCTTTGCTATTATACTCTGACCTTTCGAAAAGAAAAACAGACGCAAAACTTAACAAGTGCCTACCCGACAGTCTCGCGAATACATAAAAGAATTGTTTCTGTCAGAAAAATAAAAGGCTGGAATTAAAAGGAAGAGTTTCAAAGTTCGGAGGAATACTATCCGATCGGTATATATCAGCTTGAGCGTTGATGTCGATGTCTCCCACGCTCCGAAAGGTTTCAAATTGTTGCCCTAAGACAAGGGAAGACCAATCGGTATTCATTATTTTACATCGCTTCTTCTTGTGTTTGTTCTATGGGGTGTTCGTTATCCAATCATGTGTTCGTTGTCCAAACATAAAAATCTTTCGCGAAAGTGTTCGTTATCTGATTTGTTCGTTATCCGATCTGTTCATTAACCGATCACCCACTGTATATATATATATATATATCTGTTTGTATAATTTATAAATGTATGTATAATACAGTCAAGTTTGCATAAGTTGACACCCCAAGGGAAAGTGGAAATGTGTTGAGTTACTGATATGACAACTAAAACAAAAGTTGAAAAAAAAAATCACAAAACTGCAATTAGGAAAATACAGTGGTACCTCGGTATACGTCTGCTTTAGAATACGTCCAATTCAGAATATGTCCTGTTTGGACAAAACAAATTTTGCTCGGTATATGACTTTTGTTCGGTATACGACTTAATTCATTTATACGCGCCATCTATGAATAAGTAGCACTTTCGGTGTACTAGACTAGACTAGACATTCGCGATGCCACAGTTTCTAACTTTGTTAAATTTCTTCTGATTTTAATTTATAAGTAAAATTTTATTATTTTTATTAATCATGAATTGCAAAAAGGCAAGTGAAAAGCAACAGAAAACTAAAAAAAAATGACTAGAATCACAATGGAACTGATAATAGATTGTTGAGGAATATGAAGGTGGCATGCGTGTTCGAGATTTAACTGTTGTGTACCGTATTCCGAGAACGACGATATCGACAATCGCGAAAAATAAAGATATTATTAAATCTGCTAACGTTGTGAAAGGGATTAAATCAATTTCTAAACAGAGATCAAAGACATTAGATCATGTCGAGAAATTGCTTTTGCTTTGGATAACTGAAAAACAGTGCTGGAGACAGCATATCAGAAGCAATTATTTGCGAAAAAGCTAAAAAGATACACGCTGATCTCATGAAAAATCAAGCAGGAACTAGCCGGAAAGCAAGGTGTTTAAAGCCAGCCATTTTTTTTCATGAGAACGGATTAATCATTTTTACATTACTTCTTATGGGAAAGGTTGGTTTGGTATACGTCCTATTCGGTATAAGTCCAAACATTAGGAATGGATTAAGGTCATATACTGAGGTTCCACTGTACAGTAGTGCTTTATTCGCTTATGCCAGTAAATATAGATGGCGTATGAGTTGACCAAAATGGCTGCCACAAAGGGTATAGCATGCATGGCAACATACGAGAGTTACATGCGTGTTGTCTTTTTAATATGTTTTCTCTCTGTAGTCAAAATGTTTTATCCGCATTTGTGTCCGACATTAATCCTAGTTGATTTCGTAGTCATTTAAGTCATGATGATTACACCTTGTGACATTTTAGAATATGTGGGTGATCGAAAAACATGTCTTATAAGGGGAGGAAATGCTAAACTGATAACTTCATATATATACATCTCTTAGCAACTAATTTACTTCAGCACCTAATTTTGCTGAGCTTAAAACTTTTATTTTTACAAACGTTTTCAACCTATCTAATATAGGCCATCATCAGTCTACCTGGTATGTTTTCAACCTGTCTAATATAGGCAATCATCAGGTTTAATATTATAAATGTTCCAAAATGGAATGTACCATTTTTGAATATTTTACATATTTAAAATTCAAAAAAATAATTAAACTTTAAAATAAATTGAAAGAAGTGCATATATTAAATAAATAAAAAGTAAATAAAACATAGAAAACAAAGCTAACTGGAAAGAAACATGATTTAAGGGTGTTTAAGTTCCATTCCTTTTTCTATTATATATTTCCATTTTATATACCCCTGCTTTCTCTTCCTTTTTTATGCTATCTTTATCATTCCATAGCAAGCTATAGATATTGGGTGCTCTTTTTCTTATAAAAACTTGAGAATGGTCTATAAAAGAGCATCCAATATCTATAGCTTACACCCTTACATACACCCTTAAATCATGTTTCTTTCCAGTTAGCTTTGTTTTCTATATTTTATTTACTTTTTATTTATTTAATATATGCACTTCTTTCAATTTATTTTAAAGTTCAATTATTTTTTTTTAATTTTAAATATGTAAAATATTCAAAAACGGTACGTTCCATTTTGGAACATTTATAATATTAAACCTGATGATTACCTATATTAGACAAGTTGAAAACATTTGTAAAAATAAAAGAATTTTAAGCTCAGCAAAATTAGATGTTGGTGAAACTGAACTGATAACTTTAGTTCTATTTCCCACTTTTTGCACAGTAATTTAATTTTTGGGAATGTGACCACATATGTACTGAGGAGTTTGATGAACTTTTAGACTTACATCCAAATTCACAGCAATACTTATTACAATAGAGTGTCGTTTATCCAAAAGCCGGTTATCCGAAACATTGGTTAACTGAAAGCATTCCAGTTGGAAAATTTAAATTTTTGCTATTGTGGCGTTGCAATCTTTGGCTATATCTTGGGCTACTCCAATACTTTTTTGTTGGTGTATGTGTTTTAGCTGGTAGCACTGGCACTTTTGTGTGGTGTTTTTCTGAGGACTGTGTGTCATGCTGAATCAAACATTTTTGATACTAGATTAATTTCTAAATTATAATTTTTTTGTTTTTATATTTTTCAATATATTTATTTTGTTTGTAAAAAATAAAGAAATAATTTTTAATGATACAATAGCCACGATTATTATTTTAAAAAGTTTACATTAGGCTTAACATCGACGAAAATTCAATGCGAAGCGACACGCAACAAAGAAAAATTTCAACATGGGATAGGTTAATATATTTTTTGTACATAATCAGTTATCCGAAAAATAAGTAATCCGAACAACCTCAGTCTCCAATTGATTCGGATAAACGATGCTCTACTGTATTTACCATTGTAGGTTAAACACTTTCTAATTCTAACAGACCACAGACTTTATACCCATAGCAGCCGCCATTACATAGTTCGCACTAATACCGCTAGGTGTCAGATCTATCGCTGGTACAAGTGAATACAGTACATGCAATGTATCTCTGACCATCCATCACTAGCAGTAAAGTTGGTTTTTACTCCAAGTATCCCAGTGATTTCCATCACCTTTTGTTTCAGTATTGGTCTTGAAACAGGAAGATTTGATGAACAAATTTGCTTTAGACAACGTAACAGAGCATCTTCAACATCTTTGTACAGCGACTTTCTCTGGTGTTAGAGACAGCCACAATGAAGATTCAAGATAAAAGTTTCTTAATTTCCTCTTTTTTCTTTAGGATTCCCACCAATGTTGTTCTTGGAAGGTTTGTTTTTTTGGTTTGGCAAATTTGGCTTGAGAAGTTTTCTTACATTCAAATTCTGACAAAAGTTCATATTTTTCCTTCAGCATAAGTGTTGTTAGCTTTCGGACACTCATTTCTAACAGAAATGTGAAACATGCTACAAATAACGCATGAGGTGAGAAAATGCAAAACTGGATTCTGCTATGAAGTTGACACTGATTGTATATTTTCTTTTTGTTTATCTGTTATTGAATATTATTTTTGTAAAGTATTGACCTTTAAGCAGAGAGGGAACAAAAGAAGCGCGACCTTGTCAATTGGACCCACGTGCAGTCGGGCAGTATACCACTTGTAAGGTGTTGACTTGTAAACAGAGGGAAAACAAAGGGAGCGCTGACTTTGTCAATTGGACCCACCTGTGGTTAGACGATAGACCATTTGCCATATGGTAAACAAATAAATGTAAACAAGTGGCAGACGTTTATGTAAGCTTCACTCTTGTCGGATAACGGTGGACCTGAGTGTAAGCTGTTCGGGCAAGAAGGGGTTGTGATTGGTCAGAAGTCCTCATCCAAAAAACCCTTAAATTGCTGTGTGAACGAGAGAGGAGGAGAGAAGGGCAAGAGACTGGTACACGGTAGTCTCAGGCACTTGGATACCCGCTGAGTGTAGAGAGAGTGTTCTCCTCTGGTAAATATCTCAGGGATGAGTTAGTGCAGAGACTGGACGGACCGTGCAGTTGAGCCAACTCCACAAGCTGAATGAGGCTCTCCAAAGTTTAATAGTTCCTGGAAACCAATCTAGTATGTGAGTCACCACACATTGTTATCCTGTATATATATTATGTTTTCGAACTTGTACTTTCTGCATATAGAATCTGTAAATAAACTGTAAATATTATCAATTTGAGTGTGGAGGTGTGCTTTCCATCAAACCTGGATCACTATATCAAATCGTGATACACACAGAAACCAACTCAACGAGACAGAGTTTGGGAAAGAACTTCACCAAGATATTCACTATTTTATATATAAAAATGCATAAAACATTAACACATTTTTATTAATATGTATATATTAATAAATAAGTCAACTTCCATCCTGAAAAAAATGAGTTTATATCATTACGAAACTGAACTGATTGTAAAACACTTTCAGTAAAGTTTGATGTTGGAATAAAATTATTCAAATTTATAGTTTAATCACTATTTTATTTTTGCAGTATTCTAAAACTTTTATTTTGATGCTTACCATATTGTTCACTCAATAGCTCATTTACCATTGCTATTTTGTATTATAAGATCACATTGTTTCATATTTACTTGAAATAAGATTGTGTAAATATTGACTACACTATAATATGACAACAAATAATTATTGAAATTTTATAACTGCTGACTTAAGAAGGATTTTAAATTCATTTTTAGTAGAAGATTTCAATATTATCATAAGTACAACTTAACAATGAGCAAATTTATAATAATTATTTTCTATTTCTTTAAAAAAACACAATTTTAAAGTTAAAAGTAAAAAAATTTTAATTTATTTAATTCATCAACATATTCATAGTCTTTCACTTTTCATGTGTTTTGTTTTTCATCAAATCTTCAATTATTATATTTATGACTATCATTTATATTAAATTACACTTTAGTTTCTATTTAGGTTTCTGTCTGGAATATTTTAAATTTTAAGCAACATATTATTATTCTTCTCTTTTCAGCTTAGAGATTCCTTAACAACAAATTAGATTTCAGTCTTTATATACACCAATGAAATTTATTGAAAAAAATGTTTTTAGTCATTTTATAAAAATCTTCCTTTTTATCATCCTCAATTAACAGTTAATACTAAACATTTTGTAAATTGTAAAAAATTATAAAACTGATTTTGTCATCTTTAATTTTAAAGATTTTGTAATCTAAAAACACAAATTCACGTTTTTTCACAAAGCACTTTCTTAATGACAAAAGCACATTAACTTGCTTTATAGGGAAAATAAAAATTCTGATCTAGAGTTCATAATTTTTATCCTCCCTATAATTAAATATTTGCTAGAACTATCATAAAAATTACATGATATCAGGTTAAGTCAAAGTTCAAGGACAAAATCATGAGAAAAGAAGAACAAAAAACTTTGAAAAAAGAGAAAAGAAAGCATTACTTGAGAAAAATAGATATATTTTATTCGTTAAAATATAAGCCATTGTTTTCTATGACTCACCCATCTTCTGGCAAGAAGAGTAATTTGATGATGGTACCAATCTTTTGGTTTAAATGAAAAGCAATCACTGGCAGACTATCTTATGATCACAGTTTTGAAACTGGCTATCTATCATTTACTAAGCAAATACACCTACAACTGCCGTAAATGATTGAGCTATATTTTGTTGTAGGTGTATTTACTTAAGATATCGGGTTTTCAATTGATGTGTATATTTATTTATCTATCATTTACTAAAAAATTTGTAAACAACACCTTTGTAGGCCCAGATAACTCAAGACATTTTCAGCTAAATTGTTGCTTTAATGTTCAGTAACTTTTCTTCTTTATGTAACTTTTCATTATAAAAATTTCTGTTGTGTAAGACATTTCCAACTTCACAACATTTAATTTAAATAATCATAAACTAATGCTACATTTAGAATAGATAGCACCTAACACAGCAATTGAATGATATTTACTCATTTTATAACCAAATTCCTCACTCTGCTTCTTGCTATTAAACTTCTTTTTCTCATCTGATACATTTACAATACTTCACCATAATTTACATTGCTTCACCATAATTTACAATGTAAATTATCGTAAAGTAAATACCATTTATATTATTTATCAAAAGAAAGAAATAACTTAAAGTTGACATAATAAATAACACACACCTCAGAAAAACCTTTAACCAATGTGAAATAACATTTAATAGTACAAACGTTTTCAGACTTCTTCAGGATAAAATCGTTTGAAAAGTTAATAAATACGAAAAATATTCGTTTTGAACGATTTTTTAAAATTGAAAAGATAGAATGGAATCATGTGACCTATAGCTCTGAACGTTACAGTTTCCACATCATAACGTAGTGGAAACTGTGAAATTTTCTGAGGTGTGTGTTATTTAAGTTATATCCGATGTGCAGGTGATAATTATTATTGACATAATAAATAACTGTTATAGTCATACAAATCTTTTTGGATATATAAATAATGATAATTGACATTCAAAGGAGTTCTTCACAAGAGAAAGTTGAAAAATTTAAAACAAATCTTGTCCTGAATATGTTTCAAAATACTCTAATGCCAATTAAATTACTCTATGTAATCTAATTTATTAAAATTAGCAGCAGATAATGCTATGTCTACTTGTAAAGCCAAGTTACTCAATTAAAAACTTAATAGCTTATTAACAAACTTATCTTACCATTCCATAACTACTAATAAGCATTTTTGGCCACCATAGTTATTTTCAAAGACATCCATAATATTTACTATATGTCTGCAATTACTTGCTCTCCAATGAAGTTCAACTTCTCTTCTTGCTTTAGGACAATCACGCAATACCTTGAAATAAAAATTCAGTAATATTACTTATATGAGAAAATTAATTATTATTAAATGCTTTAACTGAACAAATATTTTTTATTATTTTCTCTAATTAATTTCAGCAAATTGAACATATACATAGAAATTAAATTACTTACTAAGCTAAGTATTACACAAAAATCAGCATTTCTAATGAAACTGATTTTAATAATTAACATTCTATTAAAGGTTTAAAAAAATATAAGCAAAATAAATAAAAATTAATTTCCATCAAACATTAAAAACATATAACAAATGCCAGAGAAAAAATCTAATAAAATTTTACAATAAATTTAATAAATTAGAAACATGTTGGAATACTTACTTATTAAGAACGTCTAAATATTTAAATTATGAAATAACTGAGAAATATTTAAAATTCTACAAACAAACACTGAAAAGTAAGAATAATTTTCTTTTGTTGGCCACTACACAGAACTAGAGAATACTATCTTGTAATTTTTCACATTATTTTTGTATATCAGGGATTCCCAACCTTACGCCAAGTGTTGAAATAATGAAAAAAATTAAATCTTAAAAATAAAGAAAATAAAAAGTTAGTTTAGTTTTTAAAATCTTGCTAGATGTAGTGAGAAATTGGCTACACTTGGACTATATTGACCACTGTCTAATCCATCAATCCTATTATAATCATGTCTCCAATGGCATCTCTATTGTATTAGTAGTAGGGTTTCTCATTTCCCGGTATTTTGCTTGTCCCGGGATCCCGGGATAAAAGTGAACTGTTTCCCGGGATCCCGGGAAATCCCGGGATAGAATTAATTATTTTTAAGGTATACAAAATATCTTGAAATCAAATGATATAATTATTTTCCATTTTTTAAAGTAATTTTAAAGTTCTGTAACCTCCAAAATCATATTAATAATGCTGTGTAAGGTCTATAGGCCTATAATAAAAATTACCTTTAAATAACGTAGAAATTTTCACAAATAGAAAAAAATTAATTAAAGTTTGCTGGAAACTGCATACAACAACAACAAAAAAAAATTTTTTGAATTGAGTTAAAAATTAAAAAAAATGAACTTCTAATTTAGAAGGTAATTTTCGTTTTTTAAATAAAATATAATACAAAATATTGCAAACTTTTATAAGATTTTAAAAAGCAAAGATGGTCAATACTCCGATAACTCACTCTAATTCTTATTTTAGTAATGAAAAGTCTTGCCACCGAGAATGCCCTTTCCGATTCAATTGATGTGATTGGAATAGTGTTTAATGCATTTAAGAGAAGACAGATATTATGTGTTTTTTCACCTGTAGCCTGGAAGCTTTCGAGTTCGTTTTCGAGATTGTAGTACTTCTTTCGCTCTCTAGTATTCTTGATTTGTCTACCTTGGCTGCTTTAATAGCGGCATCAAGCTTAGAGCTCGATAATTCGGCAATTCATTTGGCTTTAATAATCAGGTTTATGAAGAAAAACTTCATACTTGCAGACTTTGTACTCGTTTGTATCCTTGCCCAATTTGCACAATCTGGCGTCAGGCATTTATTGAAGCTACTGGGCATGGTTAAAACTCAAGACAGCGTAAGCACAATTATTCCAGATATTACAGGTTCCGACAAGTAAAGAATTTTTATAGTCCTGCCACAAATAAGCTATATATTGATTATTGACCATTTGTGACATGCTATAACGAGCAAAAATTTAAAAAAACTAATAGGTAGGTTTAAAATTAATAAATACAAATGTATTCTGGCAGTGAATGAGTTAATTATGTTTTCTATTTGCAAAACTCCTCAACCTTAACACAAAATAAGAAAAAAAGTGAATTTTTAAGAAATTTGCGGGATTTCCCGGGATAAGATAAATTTCCCGGGATATTTCCCGGGTTAGAAAAACAACCGGGATCCCGGAATCCCGTTTCAGAAACCCTAATTAGTAGTATGGTATTAGTCACCATCACATGCTGTCGTCGTAAACTCGTACTGTTCTCATCACATGGTATCGGTGTGTTGTGTTTTTGACAAGACTATGTCTTGTTTATAAAATCGTGGTGCTGTTACGGTCACACCTTAGAGGTATAAGGAGGACATGTCAGGAGTTGCAATTTGGCACAGAGTATTAGGTGCCCAAATCATACACATATAAAAAAAATCAGACTTGTAGGGATTGAGAACCGAATCAACATAAAATACAAAATGGTGACATCTTTCTACAAACAGGCAAAAGTGTGAGATTTGCACATGCATATATTGTTGGGAAGTTGGAAATGTGAACGTTGCAAAATCAAATTTTGACAAACAAATATTGAAAAAACCCATTTACCTCTCTGGTCACGACCTGCTAACCTTGACCAGTTGACCCAAAATATCTCATTTCAGCATTGGAATGTTTTTCAAACTAGATGGTGCTAGTCGTTATAATTTTATATTAAAACTAACTTCCAAAATATAATTTTTTTTTTGTTTTTACATTTATTAAATATATTTATTTTGTTTGTGCAAAATAAAAAAATAATTTCCGATGATACAACAGACACGATTATTTTTTTCAAAACTGGGAAATTTTTGTTAGGCATCGACAAAAATTCAACCTAGGCAACACACAACAAACAGAAATTTTGACATTGAATAGGTTAATTTCATCGAAAATACCTTGTGGTTGTGGCCAAGGCCAGCAAAGTTTGAACAATCGCATCAAGCCAGAGTCTCTGAGACATAGTCTTGTCCCAAAAATTGGCCTTGCCATTTTACTTTTTTTTGTATATAAGCGTTTTACTGACAATTAGTAATCCAAGTAAAAAACAACGAACCTATCATTTTAACAAAGATTGGAAAAAAGATTATTGAAAGAGATTATTATTGGGAAAAAAAATTGTTATCGAAAGTAAGAAGCAATGTATTTGCTTAATATGCAACAGCATTGTGTCAGTAGCAAAAAAACATGTTGAACGTCATTACAAAACCAATCACAGTTCTTATGAGGTTAGTTATCCATCTAAATCCGAGTTAAGAAAAAAAAATTTAATCAACTAAAATCAGGATTATCTACCTAGCAAGCATTTTTTATTAGCCTTGTAAATAAAAATAAAAATGCCACTATTGCTTCCTTTAAAATTTTTCATTTGTTGGCAAAACGAAAAAACTTATTTTTAGAAAGTGAACTAATTAAGGAAGCATTCCTCATTGGAGCCGATTCATTATTTGAAAGATTTTCTAATAAACTAAAAATTATTTCAGCAATACAAGATTTGCTGTTATCAAACAATACAAGTATAAGGAGAATCCAGGTGATTTCAACAGATTTACAAAGTCAGTTGAAAAATAATTGGAAATAATGAGTATTTCTCATTACAATTAGATGAGTCAACAGATACATCAGATACAGCACAATTGGCAGTAATAATAAGAATGGTATTCAGTGATTTTAGTGGGAAAGAAGAACTATTAAAGTTACTATCAATGCAAGAGCAAACAAGGGGTGAAGATATTTACAATATCTTTAAAAATTACTCAACAGAAATTAATATGCCTTTACACAACTCATCAGCAATAATTACTGATGGTGCACCAACAATGGTGAGTCGAAATAATGAATTCATTTCCCATTGCAAGAGAGATGAATCCTTTCTGAACTTTATCATCACTATATAATACATCAAGAATCATTATGTACCAAAACATTATCTTTTGAACATGTTATGAATGTTGTTAAAATAACAAAATTTGAGCAAATCCCTTATCACACAGACTGATTTTTTGATCTTTTGGAAAAGATTAAAAAGTTCTTTATTTCAAAAGGTCAAACATTTGAACAATTAGATATCCTAAAATGGTTGATGGATTTGGCTTTTTTAACTGACATATGTGAAAAATTGAACAGTTAAAACCTGGATCTCCAGGGAAAAAATAAACATTTAGCTGAAATGATTAGCTCTATAAAAGCATTCAAAGCCAAAATACAGTTTTGGATAAATAATTTGTCAAAAAATTCTCTTGTACACTTTCCAAGAATGGAAGAAGTAACTGGTGAGAAAAATTTTGACCTAACATTATTTATTACTCATCCTAAAAAAAACCTTTTGGAACAGTTTGAAAGTAGATTCCAGCAATTTATCATTACTGAACCTTGGCTACATTTTTTGTAAATCCTTTTACTACACAAGTAGACATTACTAAAACTGCTAAATCTATAGCACAACTTCTTCAAGAAGAAACATCAATAATTTAAGAAGAGATTTTAGATTTTCGAAATGACATCATATTAAAATCTTATAATACGAATAAAAACTTTTGAAATTTAGTTGATCATAAAAGTATAATCTTTTGAAAAAAGGAGTCTCAAAATCAAATCCTGTTTTTGTTCCATATATTTGTGCAAATCTTTATTTTCCACCATGAATATTATAAATCAAAAGTCAGATCTCAACTTAGTAATGCCAACCTTGAAGATTGTTTATGATTAGGATTATCATCTCACACTCCTAACTGTGAGAAATTAGCAAATGAAGTGTACTGTCAAAGATCACATTAATTGGCTTTTATAATGAATATATTATACAGTGGTACCTCAGTATACATCTGCTTTAGAATACGTAAAATTCAGAATACGTCCTGTTTGGACGAAACAAATTTTGCTCGGTATATGATTTAATTCAGTTATACGCACCATCTATGAACAAGTAGCACTTGGTGTAGTAGACCAGACTAGATGGACCAGGTGGCCGAGCAGCCAAGGCGGCAGCCCACCACTCTGGGGGACCTGGGTTCAAATCCGACACAGGTTGTAAAACCCCTAGGAATTTTTCAGGCGGGTCTGTTCGGATATGTCAGGCCCCACCTCTGCTGAAACAGAATTGCCGCGTAAGATAACAAAACATATGTTCCTCGTGTAACTATATAATGTTATGACTCTGTCACATTTCCAGCAACTTTTATGTTTTAAATTTATTTTTATCTATTTATACTTATTAATGTTTTGCACGCGTGTATAACCTCATATATATAATTGTACACGCGTTAATTAATTTTATTTACGTTAATAATTAGTTATCGAAATCTTCAGTGTAAACTATGTAATTTCCTGTATATACCCGGTAATACTTAGTGGCACCGGGATATGCCATATGGCATATTGATCAATAAATATCTGTATCTGTATCTGTATGTCAGGCCCCATCCTCACCACCCGGCAGCCCCATTGTGGACCTGGCCGAACCCATAACAGGCTTGCATAAAGAGGCCCTCTTAGTGCCCACAGGGCAGAAAGAGTTAAAATGAAAAGTAAAAAAATGACCAGACTAAACGTTTGTGGTGCTACAGTTTATAACTTTGTTAAATTTCTTCTGATTTTAATTTGTAAGAAAAATTTTATTATTTTTATTAATCATGAATTGCAAAAAGGCAAATAAAAAGCAACAGAAAACTAAAAAAACGAGTAGAATCACAATGGAACTGATAAAAGAAATTGTTGAGAAATACGAAGTTGACACGCGTGTTCGAGATTTTAACTGTTGTTTACTGTATTCTGAGAACGACAATATGGACAATCACAAAAAATAAAGACATTATAAAATCTGCTAACGTTGTGAAAGGGATTAAATCAATTTCTAAACAGAGATCAAAGACATTAGATCATGTCGAGAAATTGCTTTTGCTTTGGATAACTGAAAAACAGTGCGCTAGAGACGGCATATCATAAGCAATTATTTGCGAGAAAGTTAAAAAGATACATGCTAATCTCATAAAAAATCAAGCAGGAACTAGCCAGGAAAGTGAGGTGTTTCAAGCCAGCCATTTTTTTACATGAGAATGGATTAATCATTTTTACGTTACTTCTTATGGGAAAAGTTGGTTCGGTATACATCCTATTTGGTGTAAGTCCAAACATCAGGAATGGATTAAGGTTCCACTGTATTTTATAGTAAATATATGTTACAAATGCATATTATAATAAAGGACATAATATTTAACTTTTTTTTTTATTCGATTTGTGCCCACCACTATTTTTTGCAATCTTGAATGTGCCTGTGCTACAACAAGGTTGAGAATCCAATAGTATATGCACATATGAATTTTACACACTTGCCAATCTCAGATTATAAATGTGACTAACTTAATAGCTACAAAAAGTAAGTTTTAAAATGCAAAGATTGAAAAATAAATAGCAAAAAACCACCATCATCAACAAAACTTGTGGACATTTAGGCATTAATTCAATCTTCATTCTCTTTCCACAATAATAGGTTTATAATATTGAGTTTTATAGGTTTATGATATTGGTCCTAGATTACTAATACTAAAAAGTAGAATACAAAAGCCAACCACTGCAGTATGCTATCAGGCTAAATAATGGCTATAATATTAACAAATTACCAAACAAATTTATTAATATTATAGCCATTATTTAGCCCGATAGCATATGACAGTAGTTGGCTTTGGTAATATAATGTATTAGGTTTTAGTAGAGTTGTTTGTAGAATACAGAGCAATAATACATTGTACCCTATATGAAATATGTATTATAGAAAAGCTAAATTTTAAGAAATAGGGACCAAACAATTATGTAACAATAAAATGAGGAATGAGGTTATAATTTATTAGCATGATTAAGACATATGCACTATATGTGCATAATATCTTATTATAGTGCATCATATGTCTTTATCAGCCAAGCTCTTTTTAATATAAATAGGAGATAACTACCAAATATTAATTGGCTTTCAAGATACAAATTCATGTAGGAGTGTTTAATAATATCAATATAAGCATGTATTTAGAATACAAAAATTGAATAAGAAAGAACTAAAGAAAGGTAGTTTTGGGTAAAATTGCAATGGCAAATGTACATACTTGTAGCATAAAAGAATTTTCATATTTCCTAAAAATTATCTTAATGACTTTATGAACTTGAATAGGTTTTCCTTTGTCTAAAATTGACATATAATCTGCCCTATTACATAACATGCATATGCTTTTAAATAGCCTTTTAAACATAGATAGCCCATGGTTATCTGCATAAAATTAAAGTATAATCCATTTTGGTTCATATGGGATAAGACAATGCAACACAAGGACAATCTGCTGACAACTGTTGTTAGTGCATCCTGATTTTGACCATCCTGCTGACTGGTATCTAGGAGCTTAGACTCAGGCACTACACAATTAAATTTTTTAGAAAATTGGCTAAAGTCTTAATTCCTTCAAAGATGAGTTCCTGTGTCAGTCTGTATGACTACTGATAAAGGTGTAGTATGGTGTAAATCAATCATAGTACCATCTGCCAAAAGATGATTGCTTTTAATTCTGACACAATCTTCATTTTGAATTGAGTGTCCTCTTCTGTGCAGTCTGTCTGCTAAATCTGTTTCTTTTTTGGCATAGTTCCTCAAGTTTCTTGTAAATAAATAAGGTTTTAAAAGCATAAGAACATTTTAAAAAATTGCAGAATAGTCTATAAGTAAAGATAAATTTTGCTAGCTCTTCGGTTCTTCTATTTTTATAATAATTTTTAAACAGATTATATTTGTTTCTTTTAAAATTTTTTATATATATCTATTGGAATTTTAGGCTATTCATTGTTTTTGAATTTTTTGTATATATCAAGGCTTCTTAAACTTTTTTTATTCACGACCCTATTTATGATTGTGATTTTTTTCGCGACCCAAAAATATAAAATAAAGATATATACAAATTTGCAAAAACAAAAATGGTGTGCTACCACAGTTCTCTCTTGTGTTACAATGGAACAGAGACAACTAAATATGCTGAAAAGCGACAACACACAATCACACTACAATCAGTGTTGCTGAATCATTGTCTCGCTGCACCAGAAGTGACACAAAGCGCAACTCACGAAACTTATGACACAAAAGCATGCCTCACTTTCAAACTCTCACAAATAATTTTCAAAATTTTGCATTAAAATCTTGCGACCCCAAGATTTCGCTAAGTGACCCCAAATGGGGTTGCAACCCATAGTTTAAGAAGCCCTGGTATATATGAATTTTGTTAGTATCTTATTAACCATTCCAAGTTTAAATATATAGTATTTATAAATGTTTAATGTGTGTATCATTTTTAATTTGTACAAAGATCACAACTAAAATATTTCCTAATAGCCCTACTGAAAAAATCTAAGCTTATTAATTTATTGTCAAATTAAATGTTTTTTTAATAAATCTAAAACTGAAAGTTTAAATTAAACACATCTATTTTTCATTAACAAAAACTACAATTAGTTTATTTCATTTCATATGATCTTTTTTTTACATTTACAAATGAAAATATCTATTGATTCACAGAAACCAATACAGTAATAATTTATATTAATATCCCATTAGTTTCTTTAGAATCATAAGCCAAAAAACATCAAAATATTTCTATTTAGCCTAATATTCTATTGATACCTGTATTTTTATTATTGATTGACTTTTATTTATGTTTTTGTATAAAAAAAATATGAAGTTTCAAATTTTGTGTAAAAAACATTTATCCATTATTGTAATGGATAAAAAAAAATTTTTAAATACTAATTCATTTTTACTTAAAAATGTCAGTGACATAAATAATAAATAAGAAAATAATTAACATAACATTAATGCAAACTATATAAGATTTATAAAAGAAATTTAATAGTTGCAAAAAATTCTGTAAGATTTCACATATGATAATTTTAAAAACCAGTTTCTGAAATAACTCTGTTACCTCAATGTAAATTTTTATCCGATGCAGACTGCTGATATATTTAGTGAAAAGAGTTAATAATTAGCATCAGAAATATTCAAAAACATTCTAGCAATGAGTTGCATAACTTCCCTGGCAAAAACTTAAAACTGTGTGTGCCACCATCTGTTATGAGATTTTATTAAAAACTTTTTATATTATTAATTATTATAAAATGGCAAAAAGCTTAATTTTGAGAGTGAAGATGAGTTTTATAGAAAAAAATTGCAAATGCTAATAATGAGTAAAATCTAGCACAACCCTACTCAAGATATGACACATGATCCTTTATATCTCCTCATCCCTCAACCTTTAACCAATAAAATTGAATAGCATAAATCCCCTAATGCACAAACCTCCCTACAAAATTTCAGAAAGGTTCAACAAAAGTCATAGGAGTTATTGAGCTTCAAACTGTGTCTCCCACATAAACATCTGTACAAGAAAAAAATTTTTTTTTTTTGCATTTCTCAATGTTTCTAGATCCAGAGTACAAAAATGTAAAAATCTCAGGGATCATTTTTTTGACCCAATCACCGTACTGTTATATATAACAGCTGGGAAAGTAATAAGTATCATATTTGAAAATATATTTAAGATTAATTTTGATTCAAATACATAACAAAATTTTAAATATTTAATTTTAAAGTATTTTAAACTTTTTCTGCTTCTTATTACAAATTCATGACATCAAGCACAATGATCCACATTTCTTAAATGCTTTAATTAAAATATTTTTTCAATAAAGATCTGCTGAACTATGAGCAATTTTCAATATTACATTAAAACAGATGATTTAAAATATTGTTCAATGTCAAAGCTAAAAAGAAATCTCTTTCCAGAAAAAATTACTTTTATAAATTATATACACTACAACTCTTAAGAAGTTCCCACATTAAGTTTTCCCATATAAGAAACATTTCAAAAGTTCCAATTTTTTCCATATTAGAGATGGGCATTTTATACGAAAAAATTTATACATAAAGAAAATTTCCTGCTTAAATACACTGAAATCCTTGTTAATAACCAGAAAATGGACTCAATTAAAAAGATTTTTGATTGCTCCTACAAAAAATTTAACACATTTAATTACAAATGAAAAAAACATAAATCATGTATTGTTCCAACCTGCCCTGGTCTCCCTACCTACTTTATATTTGACCTGTTATGTTATCCAAAAATCCAGCAATGTGTTGCTGGATTTTTGGATAACAGTGTTTTTTTTTTTGGATAACAAAATGTGTTGCTTAACTTTCCCAGTAACATTTAGTGGCACCATCTGTTGTTATATTTTATTAAAAAACTTTTTATATTTTTAACTATTATAAAATGTCAAAAAGCTTAATTTTGAGGATATGGGATGGGTTTTAAAAAAGAATTCTAAATGCTAATAATGATTTTACTCATTATTGGCATTTACAATTTTTTTTTATAAATCCTGCTAGAGATATGACACACAACTCCCCTTTATCTCCCTACCTTGTCGACTTTTACCACCAGAATTTAATAGCATCAATCCTCCTAATACACAAACCTCCATTCAAACTTTCAAAAATTTTTCATAAAAAGCACAGGAGTTATTTAGCTTCAAACAGGCTGAACAAAATCATGTCCCCCTCCACACAGAAAAATCTCCAAATTTTCTCAACATTTCATGGTGTTGTGAATCCAAAACTGTAAAAATCATGGAGGATCATTTTCTGACTGATCACTATACTTTCCCTCTGTTTTATGTAACAGCCAAGAAAGTAAAAATGGCTCTCTAGCCTGATGAAGGCACCTGAAAGTAGCTGAAAACATTTGTGCTTCCATTAAATATTAATGTGCTGGAGTAGGTTTGAATAGTTGCAATGTCTTTAATCAACTGTTCCAGCTTTGGAGAGTGTTTAGAAGTTTTTTAATTTGGACCCAGAAAAACTTCTTAACCAAGTTCTATTGTATTCATATTAAAACTTTCAATATGTAGAATATAAAAATATTTTAAAATAAAATTTAATTTATTGTCTGAACAGCTTTAAATGAATAAAGGCATGAATATTTAAAAAAATCTATTAACACAAGAAATTTTAGATTTTCAAATATCTATGCATATTTCTCAATACTTAATTTCCCAACACACTGGGTTGAACATAAAATTGACTTACTTAAACCAAATAACCAGAGTGTTTATGTTCTATTATGTTCACAAACATTCGCAATAATAGAACAAACTCTCCGGTTATTTGGTTTAAGTAAGTTGATTTTATATTTCTTCAATGTATATCTATTAGTATATAATTATGTTACATGGCAATCTTCTCATGCTATTAAACAACACATGCTAATTTGATTAAANCAGTAATTATCATAATAATATAAAAGAAATTTAATAGTTGCAAAAAATTCTGTAAGATTTCACATATGATAATTTTAAAAACCAGTTTCTGAAATAACTCTGTTACCTCAATGTAAATTTTTATCCGATGCAGACTGCTGATATATTTAGTGAAAAGAGTTAATAATTAGCATCAGAAATATTCAAAAACATTCTAGCAATGAGTTGCATAACTTCCCTGGCAAAAACTTAAAACTGTGTGTGCCACCATCTGTTATGAGATTTTATTAAAAACTTTTTATATTTTTAACTATTATAAAATGTCAAAAAGCTTAATTTTGAGGATATGGGATGGGTTTTAAAAAAGAATTCTAAATGCTAATAATGATTTTACTCATTATTGGCATTTACAATTTTTTTTTATAAATCCTACTAGAGATATGACACACAACTCCCCTTTATCTCCCTACCTTGTCGACTTTTACCACCAGAATTTAATAGCATCAATCCTCCTAATACACAAACCTCCATTCAAACTTTCAAAAATTTTTCATAAAAAGCACAGGAGTTATTTAGCTTCAAACAGGCTGAACAAAATCATGTCCCCCTCCACACAGAAAAATCTCCAAATTTTCTCAACATTTCATGGTGTTGTGAATCCAAAACTGTAAAAATCATGGAGGATCATTTTCTGACTGATCACTATACTTTCCCTCTGTTTTATGTAACAGCCAAGAAAGTAAAAATGGCTCTCTAGCCTGATGAAGGCACCTGAAAGTAGCTGAAAACATTTGTGCTTCCATTAAATATTAATGTGCTGGAGTAGGTTTGAATAGTTGCAATGTCTTTAATCAACTGTTCCAGCTTTGGAGAGTGTTTAGAAGTTTTTTAATTTGGACCCAGAAAAACTTCTTAACCAAGTTCTATTGTATTCATATTAAAACTTTCAATATGTAGAATATAAAAATATTTTAAAATAAAATTTAATTTATTGTCTGAACAGCTTTAAATGAATAAAGGCATGAATATTTAAAAAAATCTATTAACACAAGAAATTTTAGATTTTCAAATATCTATGCATATTTCTCAATACTTAATTTCCCAACACACTGGGTTGAACATAAAATTGACTTACTTAAACCAAATAACCAGAGTGTTTATGTTCTATTATGTTCACAAACATTCGCAATAATAGAACAAACTCTCCGGTTATTTGGTTTAAGTAAGTTGATTTTATATTTCTTCAATGTATATCTATTAGTGTATAATTATGTTACATGGCAATCTTCTCATGCTATTAAACAACACATGCTAATTTGATTAAAAACCAGATTTTCAGTAAAGACATATAGTGGAAACTCAATTATCCAAAATGGTTAAAAAAAAAAATGAAGCTTGCACATACCGTAGAGTATAATATACAGAGACAGAACAGTCCATGAAACTGGAAATCACTATGTCATCTGTTAACTGTAGTGCTGTGGAACAAGGTTTTTTATATATATGTAAAATATAGCATAAATTAATTTTTTCATAAAGCATAATGATATTTTCTAAAGTTTCTATTGAAATCAAACACAAAATCAAGTAGAGTAAGTTTCTTCTTATGTTTTTTTTTCCCGTTCTCGGGAATCATTAAACTTTTCTCCGCATTTTTTTTTTTCAATATATTCTGCAGGGCTCTCACCGTAACGAACAGCCAAGATTTATTTGAATTATGCGAGTTAAGATAAAAGAAACGAGATAGACCGTCTCCTAAACGTGACCACGCCAAATCCTTTCAGACGTGACGTCATGACCCACTTCGTCGAAAGTTCGTGACCGTTTTACTTAGACACGAACGTCTTGAGGACAGAAGTAAGAAGCTCAGTAGCTAGCTGAACCATCCAGACTTAGTTACGTAAATGTTTATGCTTCTTAATCATATACAAAAATCCTCAAATCCGTTTCAATAGTGAAAGAATTGAAAGTAGAATTCGTACCCCGAGGCATATGAATTGAAATACTTTGTAGCTCGTTATGTTTTCTAATAAAAAAAAAGTAATTATAGATCACGTACCTGAATCCCAAAAGGCAGCAAATTGTAATAATCAACGAGACGATAGATAAAGAACAACATATGTATGTTAAGTAAGTCATGACTGCATTGTCTTTGTCAATGTTCTTAAAAAAAATAATAATCAATAGATTAAGAAAAGCTTATAAAATTTAAAATAATAATAATAATAATAAAAGAATAATTTACTCCAGAAATGTCCATCAAAACTGCAAAGTTAGTTAAATGAGAGCAACCGCATTTGGTATGAGTCTTATTCGATTTTATTATCGAGCAATTAGTACCATCCCATCTTAACCTAAAAAAAGTTACAAAAAAGAAACATTCCTTGAAAGATAAATAAACTCATAAAGGTATAATTATCACACATTAACGTGTGTGTATATATATAAATGTACACAACTTATTTTTCTCTGTCTACTTTATTCCTTCATATGAAAGTTACAGGAAATGCACTCCTGGAGTGTAGTTCCTGTGGGGAAATTTAGGGGTTGCTACCATTGTTAAAACAGGTTAGGTGGAAACAAGATTAGATTATAGTCTGACAGAACACTTTGTACTTTCTTGGAATAAAAAAAAAAAATGCATTTCTGATCTTGTTTCATATTATTGAGAGAAAGTATATAATGTAGATAAGCTACAACTCGTCGGTTATGTTTTAAAGATAATTTGTTTTTGTTCTNATATATAATTTATATAATACTGTCCAGACGATAGAAATCTCTCCGTAGCGTGGCGCTACGGACGGCGGGAAAGTAGTTCGGCTTCCCGATGACGTTTGAGGTGTTTATAGGGAACTTTTACTATTTTTTACGGATACCGGTAGCAATTTTTTCGTAGTTTTATAGGAATCGTAACTATAGGGACCGTAATTATAGGGGGGTCGACTGTATATAAAAAAAACTATATTACATACAAATAAAAACCCAGCAAAGCAGGTCCTTGCAGCTAGTTGTTCATAAAATTAAATGCACAGTTCTTGATCTTATACCTAAAACACAAAAAACTGAGATTTTGGATTATCTGAAAGAACCTGTGGTCACATCTAGATAATCAAGTTTCCATCATATATAATAGCAAATAATGGCAAAATGTTAAATTATTACAGGTATTTTTTTTTAGTTTATATTTTTTTCTATTTCTCGAAAGCACCTATTAACTCAACTTTCATATTTCAGAAAAACTGTATCACTTGAAAAATTTAAATTCTTTTTAAACAAGCATAATAAACTTACAAAATCAAAATGCTAAAGTTTTTAAAATGTAAAAAATCCTTTAACTTCTTTATTGAAATTTAACTAACCACAATTGCACTAACAAAAAATTGCTTTTTATCACATTTAGTTAGTTAGCTTATCTATAATGATAGATTTTTTAGATGATACTATTTTCAACAACCATATTTAAAATATTACATATTTCTAATATTAAAAAACAAACTGCTTTTACTAATAGTTCAAAATGGCACTTAACTGAAGCCAACTAATCAGTAGGCTGAAAATGTTCCTAATAAATTATTTTTTATTGTAGAAAGTAGTTTGTTTTAATTTTTAAAAGAAAACTCAAAGTATAACTTTTTATAAATTACCCTAAAAATATACAAATACAACTCATGGACAAAATAATTGATAAAGCAAAATATCATTTTATTAGCTTTAATTAGTCTGAATACACAACAAATTGTAAAAATTGAAATGGCTATTGTTCCGTATGCGTATTGTTCCAACCTGCCCTGGTCTCCCTACCTACTTTATATTTGACCTGTTATGTTATCCAAAAATNATGGCTATTGTTCCGTATGCACATAGAGATGACAAAATTTTCAATTGAATTCATGTCTAGACTATTTATAATGTGCTGTATATATTATATAGCACATTATATATATATATTATATATATATGCTCTGCATGCCACTTATATACAAGGTGCATTCCATAAGTAATGCGACCAAATTCATAAAAAATAATTTATTAAACATATTAGTCAAAAATCTTCGAAATAGCACCCTCCTGCATCGATACACTTGTGAAGGCAGTGTTTCCAGGCCTGGAAGGCATTCTGGAAGGCCTTCTCCGGAATGTCCTTTAGAGCTGATGTAACATAAGCCTTGATGTTTTCAATCGAGTCCCAATGTTTCCCTTTCATGGTCCCTTTTAAGCGAGGAAACAAAAAAAAGTCGGTGGGAGCCAGGTCAGGACTGTAAGGTGGCCAGGAAATCATTGACAATGAGCATGCTGTGGCTTGGTGCATTGTCGTGATGAAGTTTCCACATGTCCTTGATGTCACGTTGGCAACACGCGACCTTCCTTTTCAGTCTTTTGAGCACTTCCAAGTAGAAAGCTGCATTTACAGTGATACCTGCTAGGACCACTGTAAATGCAGCTTTCGTGGTGGATAATGCCTCTGACGTCAAAGAAGACGATGAGCATGGTTTTGATCCTGAACTTGCTCATGCATACCTTCTTGAGGTGGGGCAACTTGTGCCATTGGAAAACGTGTGATTTGGACAACAATCACTCCCAAAGGCCTGCTGAATTAATGTAAAGGTTTCAGTGGTGGACTTCCCAAGTTTAATGCAAAATTTGATAGCGTAACGATGCTCCACAAAATGATCCATTGCGCCATGTTACATTATCTCAAAACGGGGTTCACAGGAACGAACGTCCTCACCCACCAGCAGCTTAGAAGCAAATGAGACCAAGAGAGTTTTGCTAACACCCATGCCATCTAGTGAAGCTAACACCCATGCCATCTAGCGCAGCAGGTTAGAACTAGATATGGCATATCATTGCATCATGAAAAAATTGGTTGCATTACTTATGGAACGCACCTTGTATATATATATATTACACAGCATATATAAGTGGCATGCACCAAGAAAATCATTCATACATTTAGTCTGAATACATGGAGCATTGTCATCTTGAACCATCATCTCTTCATTTTCATACTGATCTTTAATCATTGATAACAAGAAACATTCCAAAATTTACATATATAATTTGGCTGTTACACTTGTTTTAAGACTAGCAGGAAAGGACAAGGAAAGGACATTTTCCTTGTCCTTTCCATGATATTTATCTTTATATCAGAATGAACTGCAGAAATTTGGAAGATTTCTTGAAGCACAGCTTGGGGAATTTTTCTTGCTCTTCCTCCAGTCAAATACATCATTATCATCATCATGCTTCAAGTAAATGTACAATTCATTGATAAAGATAATATATTCCTACCTCTCAGGATTCATTCTGTACACTTTTACCCATTTCAGTCTGATACATAACAGTTTCTTCAATATATCTGGTCTCTTCTTTGCCTTTCAAGTACTATAGCCTATTGCTTTGCTATCATCTCTTACTGTTTTAATCACTAGCATTAACTCCACTCTGTCTATTCAAAATTTAATTCTTTTGACATCATAAAATAATTGTTAGAACAAATTCTTTGTAACAGCCTGTTGTCTTTCTCACTACTCTTTCATTTTCTGCATGACCTTTAGATTTATACTGAACCAGTAAGTTGATCTTCTTTCAAGGTTGATACTGAACTTTGAGCTTATTCAAATGCTTTTGTAACTTCTGTTTGTGAACATACTTCCTGCAATAATCTTTTTGCATTCTCTGACAGTTATGATATGTAAGCCATTTTGAGGATACAACCATGAAGGTAAATGGTTTATAAATACTAGCTAATTTACACATCCATATATAACAATCAAGCTAATTTGCATGCTTATTTACACAGGAATTACTAATATCAATTACTTTTGTCCAAGGTGTGGCATTACAATTTTGTGATTATAAACATTAAAAGTGTTCTTTCAATACAGTTCAAACATTCATTATGTTATTATATCATTGCTATAAGGATATAATAACAGCAAGTTTAAGTGATACATTTTATTATGTATTCAAAAAATTTAAAACTAACAAAGTAATAGTTTTTCATTATCAACTATTTTTGTAGTCAATGTTGCATTTCTTCAGAGAACATTAAACAATGTAAGATATCTTATTTTAAATAAGAGTCTTTGAATTATTTAATGTTTACTTTTTTCAATTTTTATATTCTACAAGTTCTTTTTTTTTATATGTAATTTAAACATATAAGAATTGAAGTGTTTTAAATTACTTTAGATATAGTTTCTATAATAAAAGAATACATTTTTATTATGATTTATAAACATATATAACAACTAAGAAAAGAAAGTTGCATTAATTAATATAGAATTGTTTTTTTTCCTTTTACACAATATTTAAATTGGTTTTGTAGATTATTGACATACATTCATGCTATTAACAGTGTTGTATTAAAAACTGATTCATCCATTCCTATTAAAAGACTATTTACTATCTTCAGATAAAACAAGAGAGATTGATTATCTGATGAGAAACTAAGTCACCCTGAACAAGTTGATATCAAAGCAAAGAAAAAAAAAGAGAATTCACTTTTCATATTATTATAAATTCTTACACTTTTTACGAACCAATATATTTACAAATAATTAAGTATTACATTAATATAAACACACAAAATCAGTAGATATCTCAAATAAATAAACTTATATGAAATATCTACCAATTTTGTGAGAGATTAGTAATAATAATTCAAAAATGTTTGTATTAATTTAATTAACATTATGTGATATGTAAACAATATAATAATTTTATTACATTATGCATACATAATTCTAATTGTAATGTTTGTAATTAGATTCATAACTATAACAAATTCATGAATTTATATTATTGTGTTACTCAAATAATACATTATTAAATAGTGAAGTTAATTATCTAACATAAACATAGACCCAGGATAAGAGATTTCTATTTAAACTTCCATTACCAATATATTTACACTAATATTACTCACAAATGAAATAATCTCAAACTTATCTATAATATTACATTTTTAAAATATATATGTATTTGAACGTTCAGACATTTTATTACTCAATTTAAAACGAAATAATTGTTCACAGCAGTGATGATGACTAACATTAATTAAATTTGGTGAGCCATTACTTAGTTGGATGCTGATTAGTTGGAAGTAGCATTACTAAATTATTAAATATTTCAGGAAATAAACTGTTTTATAAATGAAATAGACGGTTCAGCATGAAAATAACCGAGTTAATCTAACTTCCGCCAACAGTAACTCAATTTCTATTCTTGATGTGAAAGGATGTAGAACTAATTATTACAGCCTACTTACCTTAAGTGCGTATTTTTGTCTTGTTTTTTTACTATAGCATTCTACAACTTTCCCGTTAATTCCTAAACCGAGTACTTTTTCCGAAATAATATATTCCTGCGTGAGTGGCGATGATTTAGGAACAAGAGTCGATCGTGCATTGCCTAGTTTGTCGTAATCGCACATTGTATTAGAATTTATCTTGGGTAATAGACACACACAAGCACTAAAAACCAACTGAAATAATTCACTTAATAAACGAAATAAAGCGACGACTTTATATTCATGAATGACAATTGGAAAAGGATCAAAAACAAAATACAAATTTAGAAAATACACATCACTAACATCCATCCACGGCTGCGAGTTTTCATAGCAACTCGCCACTCGCATAACCCCCAGAGGGCGACTTGTTCTCGTTGGTAGACGAAACGATTGCATAAGAAATTTCTCTTGTGACGACACAATATAAAACTGCCAATTGCATATGCTTTTTCTGTGTAGGACGGAATTACAGTATTTTTTCATTTAACTCTATAATTGGAAGTGTGAATATAGTCGATTTCTTCTTCAATTTTTATATTTTTTTACAATCCTTGACATATTTATTCAACAAAAATAAATCGTATATTTCGAATATATTTATTTTATTTCGTGTTTATAACAAGATATTTTCTACGCATTATGCTAGTAAAAAAAAAAAAAAACTTTTCTTTATGTTAATAATCTTCTCGATTATTTAGAATTTATAAAATACTTTAAAAGCAATCGAATTTAAAATTTTGTTTCAAATCACGAGAAACATGTTTTCTAAATTAAAAACAGAGAATGTTTCCAAAAATAATTAAGTGGGATTTTTCTAAATTTCTCTCGAAAATAGTGAGTCAATTTTTTTACTTATATATTTAAAATAATTATAATTTTTATTCGTTATAAACTTCCTTCTATTGTTATTGTGCCAACTCTGCGGGAATAATAGAAGGTAGTGTGCATTTTACACCAGATACTAGAAACTTTAAACTAACTTAATTTGATATGACATCATTACTTCGTTGTATACGTATTTATGATTTAATTTATTGTAATCGATTTATGATACATCTAAAAATTTGACAAATGAATAGAATTTATTCATTTCCTGAACTTACACTCTTTATGAACATATCTGATATTTTTTTCTCTTTTATAGATATTTTTGTTCATATATATTTAAGTTTTAAAACAATTTTACATTATTTTAAGAAAGTTTTCAAGCTACAAATCCATTTTTTTTATATATTGTGTAGGCTAATAAATTTAAATTTTATTTTTTAGACATTAATAGTATGTATATAAATATGTTTTGGTGTTTATATACCTGCATATACCTTCGTCTGAGTGCATAAAAAAATGAAATGATAATCTTATTTTATGTATATAGAGAAAGCATGATGAATATTTTCTAGCATTTCATTATTTATTTCATTGTAAAACAATCTATATAAGCTTTGATTGGATATTTTACCTGGAAATGTGACTTCAAAATCAGATTAATTTAAAAATTGAGTGTTATAAAACAGAAAATTAAACTTTCAAAGAATGGATAAGATCAAAATCTATAAAACATTTTACAGATTATTGAGCATATAAGTTTTACAATTTATATTCAATAATTTGTTTTTATATAATCTCATTCAGTAACAATCTTTGTTAAATTTATAACAATGAGGTGAATACCTATACTTATAATTGCGCAAGAATTAAATGTATTGCTTGTATGTTCATCTGATCTTTGTAAAAATTTTTAATAAGATATTTAATACAAAAATATCTATCCTTATTTCCTATTAATTATATTATTACACTATGCAAAGTTTTATAGAAATGTGCAATTGTTTTTTTTTCTTTTTGTATTTTATTTATTTTTGGAGTTAGGTCAACTTCACAAGCAAATCATTTAAATGTTATAGAAGATGAATCAAATGAAAATATGTGATTCAATTTTATAATTAAATGTAGGCTAATTAATATCTGCGTATGAAGTATGTTCAGTATAAATTATTTAAAAAATGTTTACACCTATCAGGAAGTTGTTTGACTACCGTGCAATATTTCTCGAGCCGAAATGTTAACTAATTCATGTTTAATAACTTAAAACATGGATTTTTTGCTGGACGATTCCATATTGTCGTCTCTTAGAAACGAGGTAGGGAAGGTTTATTGAAAGAAACTGATTCGCATCATCCCATAGCTAATTTTAGTAAATCGAAAAATGCTATATTTTATTAATAATAATAACTGTATTTACGCGTATATTAGGCTAATGCAATACGCACAAAGTGTGCTATTTCGATAATTATCTAGGTAACTAAGGTAGAGTAATAAATAATTAATCATTTTCATTATTTTCATCAGGAAATGACGAGAGAAATGCGAAAGATAAAACAATTGTTTATTCAGGTGTTTTTTTTTAAATGAATTGTATAAAATATTTTTGTTCAAATCTTATACATTATCAAAGTTGACATTTGAAAGCATCGAACATTCATCATTACCTGTGCTTTAAGTTAAGTACGGTATACAATACAGGAAAAGACGAATTATATGTATTAAAGTAAAATATTTTTTCCTTAAAAGAGCAATTTATGAAAAGCATAAGAAGTTTAAAAACAATCGGAAACACAAAAGTCTTTTCAAATCTATCAAATTAGAATTGTTATCAGCAAACCGTTTCTCTCGTTAAATAACAGATTACAAATAATAATACAGTATCTTTGTAGAAATGGTAAATTCATATTAGGCCTGTAGTCCGCGCAGAGAAAGAGTAGACAAGAGTCAGTCCGAGAGGGGAGGGTTAGGTATGGAAACACGTAGGAGTTGATGCATGATCACAGTAATAAAACTTGTAAAAAAAATAAAATTATTTATGATAAAAACATTTTTTAAATGTAAAAATAAAACAGCTGAAAGAGATCAGATCCATGTGTTAACTTTTACATGTCCCCTTCCATTCCATTCATCTGGCATAGACCCAATCAGGCTGATTCATGTCTACTCTTTCGCTATGGTAACCATAGCTATTGTGTTTTTAATCAATAGTCCCATGGGCATGTCTGTAAACTGCTTAGCACAGATATGGGTGAGTATGCAGTTAATCGTTACGATGCGTTACAAGAAAGGGAGATTAATAAAAGCGTTAGGTAATGGTAGGGACTTTAGGTGGTTGTTTATTAAATATGTTAGAATTTAGCTACTGGTAGTTTTTGGCCAAATAGCAATAACTTCTGATTTGTCTATAACTTTTGCTGTATAATTCTCCAAAAAACGAACATGAAAGAAAAAGGCGTTGCATAGCTAATATTGATAGTACAGTACCGTTCATGTTACTACTTTGTATATGTAATTAATTAATAAAATAATATAACATTCAGTGCCCGTACTATGTGCTATTTCTTAGTATAATTAAAGAAATTGATAGAAAAAATGCAATTTATAATTTTGGGGAGAGTTTTTATTAAACTTTTTCTGTCCTGTTGGTAGCAAGAGCACCTTTTAGTAAGCCCATTATGGATTCGGTCAATGGGGTGGCCGGCAGGTGTCCGACAATTTAGACGGACTACCCCAAATTTCCTGAGGTGTTTTGACCAGTCCGGATTTGATCCTGGGTTCCCATAGCGGTAAGCTATTTACCGCTTGTCCATCCGGCTGTCTTTTGCGGATGGTATGCGTGACAGCGTATGAAGGGATTCCAGAGGGTTGGGATGTTAGTTGAAAAGTATAAAAATAGCTTTACGTAATTTATGGGCAATCTCATATGTAATAGGTGCCTGCTGTGTTTTTATTAGTTATTATTTTACTAATTTTCAGTGATCCAGAACCATATATTCCTCAATTTATGAAATTTAGATATGATATAATAAAGGTTACTAATGAAGCTTTAACAAGATTAAAATTTAATGAGAAAATATTTAATAAAATTTAATTTTATGTTTCTTATTTGTTTTCTGGCTTCTGCTTAATGTAGACAAGATTTTTATTAGAATCTTCAATATTTATAAATATTTCAGATTTGCAGTTTAATTTATCAATATTTGTAATATTTTTCACGGACACCTATATTATGTATTTTTAAATATAAAATTCAAAAATGTAAATTGTGAACAAGTAGAATGGCTCACTTCTTTGAGAATAATGTTATGAAAGTTTTTGGAGTATGGCGACAATAAAATGCAGAATTATCATTAATTGATCGTCGAAGAATGTTCTTTCCAAATGCTGCTATTGTACGTATTGTGGAAAACTAATTTATTCTATCATTTGAAAAACATTTATTTTCATTTAAAATTTTAAACTGATATCGATTGAGAAAACTTCATTTTAATTCTTGTAAAGGAATGACAATGCAGTTATTTTTCAATCGCATTATTTGATTGATTGAATTTAATATTTAATCGTTATCTTCCAGAAAGCATAAACGCTGCGTCAGTAAATGTATTGTAGTATTCTCTGCAAAAGATAATGGCTTTATTAAGAGTAATAGTTTAGTTTATTTGTTAAAAGTAATATTATCTATAACTAACTACATATGAAAACATACAATTATTTTATTACTTTACATAAGAAAAAGATTTAACGTAATGAAAGCTCAGATGAATGGGTAATGAATAAGCTATTTCTATTTTTAAAAGAGAATAATTTTCTTGTTATTTCATTTATTTAAAAAAAACGTATTTTTGTGATAGATTTTAATCGTTTTATTTCTATGATTATGTCTATTTATTGTTTTTATCCGTTAAACTTTGAAAGAGCATTGCCAAAAGACCAAAAAATAAACATTAAATGAACATGAGGAGCGAGAAACAAAATGACGAAAATATATAAAGCTTCAGGAGAAAGAAAAGCATTTTGGTGAAAACAAGAATAGCTCTAAAATATTAATTGTGTATTAAATTAAATCATTAAAAATATTTCCTTCAAAATACAGTTGAACCTATCTATCTCAAACATGCTTATCTCGAAAATCTCTCTATCTCAAAATTTATTTTTTTCCTGCATTTTCATTCTAACTTAATGTATTTTTCATATTTATCTCAAATAATTTTCTTCCAAAACTTCTATATTTCAAATTATGGACCGAAGTGTCAATTACAATTTTAAAGCTCAGTGACTGCATTTTGGTACTATTGCAATTGCAGTTGAGAAACATCTCTTGCAATACAGTATATAGTTTCAATTAATAAAGGTATATACAGTACTTGCTATTGTATTAATACAATACCGTACCTCCAATCAAACCTATTACTGTTTACTTATAGGAAACTTATATTTCGAATATTTCCTCGTTTCCGTGAGATTCCAGATAGAGAGGTTTAGCTATAATTCATGTAATTATAGGAAAACTTCATTTCATTTTTTTTCAATTTTCTCTATGTTGTATCTATTATTTCATCGAACTTAACAGTAAATTGTTTTGTCCAATATTTATAAATGTTCATTAGATAAATCTAATTGGTTAAAATTACAGACAGTTGTTACATCTTTGGTCGCTTATTCAATTAGTCAATGAAATAATTGAATGAATCAACCTATTGTACTTCATCTATATTGTATTATTTAATGTACAGTACTATTTGATTTTATATGTGTTGCATTTTTTTTAAACTTTTCCGATCTATTAACACTAAGAGGGTCTCTTTTAGTAAGTTCATTATGGGTCATCTGCCAGGACAGTGCTCGATATACCCGAACGGACTACTCCCGAAAAATTCTTGGGGTTTCTCGACCTGTTCGGATTACATTCTGGTAATTCCAGCGGTAGGTTGCCACCCTAACCGCTCGGCCATCCGGGCGTCTGATGATTTGTATTATATATTAAATCTTTCCAATAGACTTAATTTATGATTTATAAGAATATGAAATAAGTTTGTGAATGTAAATTCATGTATGAATATCAGATTCTTATATTATTCAGATATTATTCTTAGATTTATTGGTTTCAAAATATACCCAAATCATCTGATGAATTGGATTTACCAATTCATCAGATGATTGATCACATTATTCACATTGCCAGCGAAAATTGCTGTTGATCGGATTATTTTAGGCATCAAATTTTACTAGATTTTCAATTTTATGTTGAGAAACAACTAATTTATTTTAGTAATTGAAAAGTAAGTTTATTTTGTTAACTTAAATCCTACTATATCTTAAAGTTCGACATGATTTTGTTAATGTTATAGGACTGAAAGACTATTAGCTCTTTATATATATTAAAAAACCATTAGACAATTAGGCTATTTGTTTATTTGTTAGACTATTTTTCAATTTTCTCTTTAATTACATTTTGATGATCCATGTCTTTTTTTTTCCTTTGTTCTCAGAATATTGTTGTCAATTAATATAATTTTTTTATTTATTCTTTTTGGTTTATTATAATGAAGTCTTAATTTACTAAATTTATATTTTTATTTAAGTTATTATTTCCAAATTATGTAATTTATTCTTTTAGTAAAACTTCTTTTAATACAGTATTTTCAGATGACTGATATTGTAAACATAACTTTACACATTATATTTATATGCTTTTTCATGGTTTATATGGAAAATATGTACGATATCAAAATTTTTAATATAAATAAAACTAAAAACTATTTTTTTAAGAAAAAATAAGTATTTGTAAATTTTTAAAGAGAAAAATTAAAACTAGAAAATAACGTAAATCACAATAAACTTTTTCTAGAGATATTTGGATGGTCTATGAAATATGAAGGAAAAGTTTTAATTGTAAGAAAAGACAATTTTAAATAACATAACAAAAGCAGAGCCAAGATAAAAATAAAATTATGAATATAAAACAGTTTGTAGCCTTTCTTTAGCTTTATTTTTCCCCTGGGAAGAAGGAAGTCTAGTCCAGGTGAGAATCATACCCGAAGCTTCCCGATGTGACTTAAATAGAACACATGCCAGCCACTTCAATTGTCTCTTTCTGAATAACAATTCGTGAATAGTTTGTCGCGACAGTCTAATATGGAAAATTTAATAATTCTATCGGAAACAGATACAAAATCATTGTTCAATCTTCAGATATATCATCTATCTACATGTTAAATATTTTGAAATTTATCTTTATATTTAGGATTAAAGTACTGTATTTCTATATGTGACTGATAATGTTTATCTCATTGTAATCTACTTTATTTTTTCAAGTTTCCTTTAAGCGTGATTTCTTTTGAATAAAATCTTTTGTCCTATTATCACAATAAAAAGAAAATAAAAAGCGTTTTTTGTCACTATTCTTTATTGTAAGTTTACATTTTTTTTCTTTCTTTCCTTCTTTCTTTATTATTCTTTTATTGTTATTACTTTGTAATTGTAAAAACAAACACAGAAAAAAGACAAAACAAGAAGAAACTAATGAGGTAAGTTATTTATTAATGTTAATAAAATCAGAAGTTGCAAGGAGGTAATAACATCAAGAAAAGAGACACAAAGCATTTTTGTTTCCTTTTCTTAATATGTTTTAGATAAGAGGTAAAATCATTACAATAAAATCATTAAAATTACGAAATTATTAAGATTATTTCATATTATTTAATTCAAAATAACGAATGCAGAATAAAAAATTCCTAATTGTTTGTCTTCAAGCTTTGCCATTCTGGAAAATTTTCTGCTGATCATTTGTATCGAAGTTAAAAATGATCACAAAATTTCAAGATGTGATAGAAAACATTTCTTCATAAATAAATAACTTCGAGTGGAAAACTGTAACAATCACAAGTGATTGATTAACTAGAAGTGAATAATATTTTAATGTAATAATATTTGTCTGATTAAAATATATTACAAATACAATATAATGTTCTTAGTTTGAATAATAATAACATACGAATTTTTAATTTTCTGAAGAAACCGAATATAAGTTAATTTCCTCATACAATTATATCTGTAGATGTAATATTTTACTTGGCAATTAATCAATTTTTATAAATATTAATATTTAANATTTTGTTTTTTTATGAAACTTTTAAGTTGAAAATTTTATGAAATTTAAGTAAAATTTTATTTATACGTGAAAATAACTATGTTAAATAAAAAATGTGTTGAATGTTTTTATCTTTCTCTCTTTTTTTTGTTATCATAAAATTTGTTTTAGAAAGGATTACAAAACATTTTTAACATACAGGTAAGTTTGTGAAAAACACTTTTAAAAAGGCTTAACCCGATTAGCCTTTTTTTTCACTCTCTTCCTGCGCCTCTGAAACGATCAGGCTGTTAAAAATTTACAACACACCACTGAATACCATATTTATTAATGAAATCGTATCATTTTATTAGTTAGATACAGTATATAAAATATATTGTTACAAATATCTCCGGCCTTTGCGTTGTTATTTATAAAATTCATGTTAAGAAAATCGCAAATATAACTTAAAACAATTTGTTTTAAATACATAAAGTTACTGCATATCATTGTATGAATAAAATAACAAATAACTTCAAAGATTTTCATTGTAGCTATAATTAGGGAAAGGTGAGATTCTATTCACACATATAATCTATAAATTTTAAATAATGCATTTTTTCATTTAATAATACTATTTATCAAAAATTTGTTTCGTATTATATCAATTATATAATGAATTAGTATTTAAATTTAAACGAACTTTTAAACTAGCACACTATGTACTTCATAGCTTAATGTATAAGGACGGCTCGATGGTCGAGCATACTACGCCAGGATAGCCGAAGCGGCTAGTCTGATGCCTTAACCCTCTTGGCCATCCCGGAGACCTAAATAGAATCATAGCTGATCGAAAAACTCCAAAAAATTTTAAGGGATGGTCTGCTCTGGTCCCGTCTGCTACCACACGACCACTCTATTGTAGACTTGATCGAACCCACGAGGAGGACGGGCCTGAAGAAATGCTCTCTTAATGTTTACAGGGCAGAAAGAGTAATAATTCAACAAAAACCTAGTAAAATATTTTTAAAAATTAAATATATTCAGTGATGCATTGGAACTAGCTCGCGCGAGCCGGGTGTTACATTTGATGAATGGATACGTGATAAAGGATAAACAGTGTTTTACATACTAAAAGCTTGACTTCTATTTGTTTCTGCAAACAAAAAAAAATACGACCTATTTTTTCTGAATTAGAACTTTACGAATGAACTACACGTTTAATATTTTTATCTCCTTAATTAAGAAACTAAATTTAGGAAAATTTTTCTTAGTCTTTTACTATTTAATGAAGAAAAACTATTTAAAAATAAATTCCAGTGTAGTACTATTTGATTTACTAGTACTATTTGATTTTATATGAGTTGCATTTTTTTAAACTTTTCCGATCCATGAACACTAAGAGGGTCTCTTTTAGTAAGTTCATTATGGGTCATCTGCCAGGACAGAGCTCGATACTCCCGAAAAATTCTTGGGGTTTCTCGACCTGTTCGGATTACATTCTGGTAATTCCAGCGGTAGGTTGCCACCCTAACCGCTCGGCCATCCGGGCGTCTGATGATTTGTATTATATATTAAATCTNAGTCTATATCTGAATTTATGACAATCAATTTACTAGGAAAAAAATTAAAAGATTGGTAGACTATACCTTTTGTAAAATCGTGGTAATAGATTGGCCGCAGACAGTACAGTAGAATACATCATAAAAGACTTGTAGTGCGAACCAAATTGTTATTTGAAACTTATTATAAAATACAGTAATTTTGTTTTTTTTTTTTTTTATGAAACTTTTAAGTTGAAAATTTTATGAAATTTAAGTAAAATTTTATTTATACGTGAAAATAACTATGTTAAATAAAAAATGTGTTGAATGTTTTTATCTTTCTCTCTTTTTTTTGTTATCATAAAATTTGTTTTAGAAAGGATTACAAAACATTTTTAACATACAGGTAAGTTTGTGAAAAACACTTTTAAAAAGGCTTAACCCGATTAGCCTTTTTTTCACTCTCTTCCTGCGCCTCTGAAACGATCAGGCTGTTAAAAATTTACAACACACCACTGAATACCATATTTATTAATGAAATCGTATCATTTTATTAGTTAGATACAGTATATAAAATATATTGTTACAAATATCTCCGGCCTTTGCGTTGTTATTTATAAAATTCATGTTAAGAAAATCGCAAATATAACTTAAAACAATTTGTTTTAAATACATAAAGTTACTGCATATCATTGTATGAATAAAATAACAAATAACTTCAAAGATTTTCATTGTAGCTATAATTAGGGAAAGGTGAGGCAAAGTAGATAGATGAGGCAAAGCGAATCACGGTGGTTTTTAACCATACAGTTTAAAAGGTGGGCACCAGTGCTATTATCTAAGGTTAAGTTAGTACCTAAACCTGACGAAAAGCACAAAATAATTTGAAAATTTCAATATTCTAAAATCCATCGGCAAATTTGAGACACCACCAGTGCTTACTTGAATTGAAAAAATAATAATAACGAAGTTTACACTTAAAAATTATGAAATTTTGTACGGAGGATTTCCAAAGCTGTGTTAGAGCGAAACCGGGAGTCGTGTTTTATGAGGATATCTTCAATTTTCAAGCCGTGTTGAGAAGTACCGTGTTGTACCAGGGATATCTGTATGTGCAAATAAAAAAATTTATTCTTTTTGTTATTATGGATTTGTTTTATTTTATTTCAATATTTAGTATAATTATCTATAATAGGTACAGGTTTTCTATGTTAACTTATGGGTCAACTTTGCCTCTTACTAGTGATCCGCTTTATCCACACCGTGGGAGAAAGTGGATATTTTACATAGTTCTAGAAAAACCTAGTATGGTATGCTAACGCGAAAACGTATGCAAATCCACAAAGTAACAGAATAATTTATAATGTTTAGCTCGTGAGTGGATAAAATTTCAGAAGCCAAATGTATTTCAGTGTTAAACTTTACCGATTCACTTTGTCCCACCTTTCGCTGTATGTTCCGGTTTGTAACTAAACTGAATTTTAATATGTACTGTATAAATGCATAGTTTCAAAGATTTTCATTGTAGCTATATTCATACAGAGTCAATAATTAGAGAAGGTGAGACATCATAACACCATAAAACATTATTAGGCAAAACTTTACTGATGAATTAAAAATGATAAAAGATATGGCTCCTGCAGATAACTACAAGGAAATATCTGTCATGCATGTGTGCATTTTCGTTGTTACAGAATTATTTCGTCACATTAAAAACCTGTTTTAAATCTTTTCCTGTAATTTTAAAGCATTTTTTACAATTATTTTCAGGAAAATAATAATAATTTTAAACAATATTTTTTTATTTCTGAGTAGTCTAGTCAGAAGCTTATAACATCAAATGCACACAAGAATTTTAAAATTACATAAATAAAAATACAAAAATTATTAGACCTATAATATAAAAAGTCATGAAATTTATTACTTTTTTTATCTGTTGAAAGATGAATATAAGCTTGTCTTTCCGTGTTCCCTTGAATATATAGGCTTACTCCAGAACAGCGGTCTGCAACCTTTCTGACCTCACGGACCACTAAACTTACAATTTTGAATCCCACGGACCACTATCATAAATTTTTCAAACAATACAAAATCTGTAGAATAATGATCATAAAAGTTCAATTTTACTATATAAATATGAAACTCGCTCGTTTAATTATAAAAATTAATGCAAGCCTAAAGTTCATTGCTGTTTGAAATAAGTTTATGGATTCTTAGTGCATTTCCACGAAAGAAGATACTCACAATATTGTTTATTGTTCATTATTTATTGATAACAGTCACTTCGTACTCGGTTTTAGATTCGAATAAAAATCCCCAATGAGTGAAAAAAGCAACTAAGTATTTTGCATTTCTTTCGTAATACTTCGCGTAACCTTCAGTTGATCAATGTACAGATTTCTCCACGGACTACCCAAATTTTCTCGCGGACTATCAATGGTCCACGGACCACCGGTTGTCGACCGCTGCTCCAGAAAACCAGCCAAATATATATGCCCATATATATAATCAATTAGGCTATATCCATGTAAAGTACTAATGTTTAGGAAACCCATTTGTGTTATTAATGAATTTACGTATTCTTTGTATAAGGTTCCTTAATCTTGTACAATGACATCATTACATAAGGTTAGGGGACCTTATTTTTAAGCAGACGAAAGACAAGTTGAGGAATTTTTTAATAATTATAATATTTTTGTTATGATGTCATACGAATGGAAAGTAAATAAATATAACTTCTTTGCTAAATCAATTCATATTTGGCTTATAGCAAGAAATGAAGTAGGCTATAATTTTGGTTTCGTCGATGGCTTTTAATGAGCATGAACACTTTATAATCATGTGCCTTTAAAAAATACAAAATAATAATATAATCTATAATTGTTATCAATTTATATTAATATAAAATAATAATTTCAAATTAATTTGTTTGTGAAATCATTTTTACAATTCATTTATTTTAATTAAAAAATTTTAAAAAGAAGTGTAAATTCTTCACATACAAGAATAAAATGGAAACCGACAAGTGTTTCAAGTGTAATGAGAAAAAGTACGTCATCACATACTGTGTTGTGGTTGATCCAAAATACGGACCTTACAGTATTTTTATAAAGGATGCTGCTTATAATTTTTGCCCTTAAAGTAGCTCTTCTAACCTGTGGTGTCGCAAGGTAAGGTCAATGGAGAACTTTTTGCGCTATGCGAACTCTACTATTTCAAAAAAGTATCTAGTACTATAGTAGTAAAGTATATATACTTTCCATTTGTGCATATTATTTACAAACAAGAAAAAATTATGCTAATAGAAAATGCTATTCATGCGTTTTTTAAAACTAAAATAAAGTAAGAATTGCGGACGAATAATTAAATTACACAGTAGTTTAAATATTTATTCGTACTGTTTATTATATGAATCTTTCGTCAGTTTTATTTATCTTTCATAATTTCTTATTTGCTTCATTAAAGCAACATTTTGTTGTTTTTACAAACATTTAGATTTTAAAAATTTTAAAACCTTTAAGCCTTCTTCATTCTATATTTTCAATTGGAAAAGATACTTTTGTAATAAATGAATAATGTCCAGAAAAATACAAAAACAAGGAACTTGTCAAACAATGGAATAAATAACTAATAGATTGCTTTAGAAAAGTAATAAATAACTACTAAAAAATTAAGTTATATTTAAAATGATTTAAAAAATTTTTAAAATAAAGAAAGATTAAAAAAAATTTTTAAAGTAAAAAAGATTAAAATTGATTTTTTGTATTTATTAATATAAAGTTTTGTATAATAATTAATTTACATTTACTTTATACTTTCTCTATAGGCTTACAGTTAACTTCATACAAAAGACAAAAATTAAGGAAAAACTGATTTTATAATGTAAAGTTATATTTAACAATTATGTGTTTTCATTCAAGGAAATGTTACACATGTCAATATCCTAAATACATATTTCAATAATTTTAAAATGATTTCCAAAGAAGCACCCACACTGAAAAATTTGTTATTATATTCCAACTTCAAAAAAACTGGAATATAATAGACCTAACAAATTTTTTAAAACTAATGTGATTTGAAAAATTTTCTCTATATGATTCATGTTTTTTTTTCAATAATGAAAAAATCAAAATAGTTTATATAGACTAACATCATTTCAAATTACATTGTATAAATAGACATAGCATTTATTAAAATGATGATCTAAGCTTATGTACAGGACTAATATTTTTTAATTCTTTTTTTTTCATTAATTAAATGTGTTATTCAAATTAAAAGAATTTTGGATGAGTCACTTTTTGACCGATTGTCGTACTTTCCCTATTATATATAACAGCCGGAAAAGTAAGAACTAAAATCTGTTTTTGACTCTAGTTAATTTTAATTATATTTATGTAAGTCTAGGTCTATAATTTTATAATATGTAACCTATAAACATATAAAAGCTACATAGATAGTTTCTCTATGCCATTTAATAGACATCACATAAACTGGCATTATAGACTAATATAGAGACAATGGCATTAAGTAATGACTTTATGCCATTAAATGGCATAAAGTCATTAGTTAATGTCATTCAATACTCAATTACATGACATTTGTGTCCCTGGTAAGCGGCAAATCAGAATAGAAACATCCGGCAAGGGCTCTTGCTCGACTTTCCCGGCACTCGAAGAGGAGATTAAAAGGATCATTAGGAAGTCTGATAATTTTCAATTAGCCTATACTAGGATATAAAATTTAAATATAACAAAAGTTTAAAATGAGTAATCTTGTTGAATTATGATAACAATCTCCATTTAAAAAAATATTTAAGTTTAAAAAACAATACGACACTAGCGGCAAGTTAAAATTTTGTGTGGTGCCATCTGTTATGAGATGTTATTAAAAATATCTTTTATATCATTAGTGAGGATGCAGCCCAAGTTTTCATCTCTTAAACGTGAACGTCGAACGTCGACGTCGAGTCGCCGCTTACAAGATAGCGGCGCTCGACGTTCACGTTTCAGAGATGAAAACTTGGGCCGCAACCTTGCTATTAATTATTATAAAAAGACAAAAAAGTCTTAATTTTGAAGGAAGAGATGAATTTTTTTTAATTATTACAAATTCCAATAATGAGTAAATTTTAAATTCGACCCCACTCGAGATAAGACAAATGATCCCCTTCATCTTCTCATCCTTCTCTTCCATATTCCAAAATTTAATATCGTCAATGTCCTTATATACAAGTTATCATACTAAATTTCGTTTCTTAATCTTTACTCGATCCTGTGATATTAAACAAAATAAACTCCAACACACATCTCTGGAATTTTTTCCCGTGTATTGACTTTTTTGAGCTTCAGGGATCTCAAATAAGACCCGGAAGGATTAAAATTGACAGGATTAAAATACATTCCCAAGTTATAACAGCTGGAAAAGTAATAATTGGTTCAATGTGTTATTGGTAATTGTCATAGATTACATTTTCTATAATAAAATGTTTAATAGTTTTTGTCCATTCACTCTTTGAAATGATTACAAAATAAATAATTTCACTCGAAGATAAAGAATCTAACATTTTTGACACATTGTATCTTATTCTTGGAATACTGAAGACAATCGTTCAATTTCTTTAATTTTAAAATCTTATTTAAATATTCAATGAAATCAGCATGTACTAATCGTTATAATAAATTCATGTAAAATGTGAACTTTTTACTTCAGAAGTTCTCGAAACTTACAAGAACTCGAATTCAATTAATCGACTATAAAGAAGATTTTATCATCTTCTGTCACTATACCCAATCGTACTCGGGATAGAATATGTCTCATCATTCTTTTTTTTTTGTTTTTGTCTCAAAAAAATTTGTACTTCATCATAGCTAAATAGATGCTTTCATAACTCAACCGAAATTAATGAGCCTAAATACTTATCTATTGCATTTTGTGATAATGAAACAAATGGAGATCGTTCATGGATCGAAGGAAGTTGTAATAAGCTACCAAGTAGATATACAAGAATAAAATGGAAACCGACAAGTGACATCCTGTAAGCCTAGAAGTTTGACAATGGCGTTTGAAACGTCGAGCATGATTCCACTGACGTTCCAAACGCCATTGTCGAACTTTTAGGCTTACAGGATGGCGGCGCTGAATGTCTGACGTTCACATTTTCGCGATGAAAACGTCGGCAGCAACCTCTCTAATAAAAGATGCTTAATGATAATGAGGCACTACGACCATGTTCAATCGTAAGTTGTATAAGCCTGTGAATAGTCATACCTTCAATGTCAAATGCCGCAATATCTTTTTTTTTTTTTTTTTTTTTTTTTTTTTTTTTTTTTTTTTTTTTTTTTTTTTTTTTTTTTTTTTTTTTTTTTTTTTTTTTTTTTTTTTTTTTTTTTTTTTTTTTTTTTTTTTTTTTTTTTTTTTTTTTTTTTTTTTTTTTTTTTTTTTTTTTTTTTTTTTTTTTTTTTTTTTTTTTTTTTTTTTTTTTTTTTTTTTTTTTTTTTTTTTTTTTTTTTTTTTTTTTTTTTTTTTTTTTTTTTTTTTTTTTTTTTTTTTTTTTTTTTTTTTTTTTTTTTTTTTTTTTTTTTTTTTTTTTTTTTTTTTTTTTTTTTTTTTTTTTTTTTTTTTTTTTTTTTTTTTTTTTTTTTTTTTTTTTTTTTTTTTTTTTTTTTTTTTTTTTTTTTTTTTTTTTTTTTTTTTTTTTTTTTTTTTTTTTTTTTTTTTTTTTTTTTTTTTTTTTTTTTTTTTTTTTTTTTTTTTTTTTTTTTTTTTTTTTTTTTTTTTTTTTTTTTTTTTTTTTTTTTTTTTTTTTTTTTTTTTTTTTTTTTTTTTTTTTTTTTTTTTTTTTTTTTTTTTTTTTTTTTTTTTTTTTTTTTTTTTTTTTTTTTTTTTTTTTTTTTTTTTTTTTTTTTTTTTTTTTTTTTTTTTTTTTTTTTTTTTTTTTTTTTTTTTTTTTTTTTTTTTTTTTTTTTTTTTTTTTTTTTTTTTTTTTTTTTTTTTTTTTTTTTTTTTTTTTTTTTTTTTTTTTTTTTTTTTTTTTTTTTTTTTTTTTTTTTTTTTTTTTTTTTTTTTTTTTTTTTTTTTTTTTTTTTTTTTTTTTTTTTTTTTTTTTTTTTTTTTTTTTTTTTTTTTTTTTTTTTTTTTTTTTTTTTTTTTTTTTTTTTTTTTTTTTTTTTTTTTTTTTTTTTTTTTTTTTTTTTTTTTTTTTTTTTTTTTTTTTTTTTTTTTTTTTTTTTTTTTTTTTTTTTTTTTTTTTTTTTTTTTTTTTTTTTTTTTTTTTTTTTTTTTTTTTTTTTTTTTTTTTTTTTTTTTTTTTTTTTTTTTTTTTTTTTTTTTTTTTTTTTTTTTTTTTTTTTTTTTTTTTTTTTTTTTTTTTTTTTTTTTTTTTTTTTTTTTTTTTTTTTTTTTTTTTTTTTTTTTTTTTTTTTTTTTTTTTTTTTTTTTTTTTTTTTTTTTTTTTTTTTTTTTTTTTTTTTTTTTTTTTTTTTTTTTTTTTTTTTTTTTTTTTTTTTTTTTTTTTTTTTTTTTTTTTTTTTTTTTTTTTTTTTTTTTTTTTTTTTTTTTTTTTTTTTTTTTTTTTTTTTTTTTTTTTTTTTTTTTTTTTTTTTTTTTTTTTTTTTTTTTTTTTTTTTTTTTTTTTTTTTTTTTTTTTTTTTTTTTTTTTTTTTTTTTTTTTTTTTTTTTTTTTTTTTTTTTTTTTTTTTTTTTTTTTTTTTTTTTTTTTTTTTTTTTTTTTTTTTTTTTTTTTTTTTTTTTTTTTTTTTTTTTTTTTTTTTTTTTTTTTTTTTTTTTTTTTTTTTTTTTTTTTTTTTTTTTTTTTTTTTTTTTTTTTTTTTTTTTTTTTTTTTTTTTTTTTTTTTTTTTTTTTTTTTTTTTTTTTTTTTTTTTTTTTTTTTTTTTTTTTTTTTTTTTTTTTTTTTTTTTTTTTTTTTTTTTTTTTTTTTTTTTTTTTTTTTTTTTTTTTTTTTTTTTTTTTTTTTTTTTTTTTTTTTTTTTTTTTTTTTTTTTTTTTTTTTTTTTTTTTTTTTTTTTTTTTTTTTTTTTTTTTTTTTTTTTTTTTTTTTTTTTTTTTTTTTTTTTTTTTTTTTTTTTTTTTTTTTTTTTTTTTTTTTTTTTTTTTTTTTTTTTTTTTTTTTTTTTTTTTTTTTTTTTTTTTTTTTTTTTTTTTTTTTTTTTTTTTTTTTTTTTTTTTTTTTTTTTTTTTTTTTTTTTTTTTTTTTTTTTTTTTTTTTTTTTTTTTTTTTTTTTTTTTTTTTTTTTTTTTTTTTTTTTTTTTTTTTTTTTTTTTTTTTTTTTTTTTTTTTTTTTTTTTTTTTTTTTTTTTTTTTTTTTTTTTTTTTTTTTTTTTTTTTTTTTTTTTTTTTTTTTTTTTTTTTTTTTTTTTTTTTTTTTTTTTTTTTTTTTTTTTTTTTTTTTTTTTTTTTTTTTTTTTTTTTTTTTTTTTTTTTTTTTTTTTTTTTTTTTTTTTTTTTTTTTTTTTTTTTTTTTTTTTTTTTTTTTTTTTTTTTTTTTTTTTTTTTTTTTTTTTTTTTTTTTTTTTTTTTTTTTTTTTTTTTTTTTTTTTTTTTTTTTTTTTTTTTTTTTTTTTTTTTTTTTTTTTTTTTTTTTTTTTTTTTTTTTTTTTTTTTTTTTTTTTTTTTTTTTTTTTTTTTTTTTTTTTTTTTTTTTTTTTTTTTTTTTTTTTTTTTTTTTTTTTTTTTTTTTTTTTTTTTTTTTTTTTTTTTTTTTTTTTTTTTTTTTTTTTTTTTTTTTTTTTTTTTTTTTTTTTTTTTTTTTTTTTTTTTTTTTTTTTTTTTTTTTTTTTTTTTTTTTTTTTTTTTTTTTTTTTTTTTTTTTTTTTTTTTTTTTTTTTTTTTTTTTTTTTTTTTTTTTTTTTTTTTTTTTTTTTTTTTTTTTTTTTTTTTTTTTTTTTTTTTTTTTTTTTTTTTTTTTTTTTTTTTTTTTTTTTTTTTTTTTTTTTTTTTTTTTTTTTTTTTTTTTTTTTTTTTTTTTTTTTTTTTTTTTTTTTTTTTTTTTTTTTTTTTTTTTTTTTTTTTTTTTTTTTTTTTTTTTTTTTTTTTTTTTTTTTTTTTTTTTTTTTTTTTTTTTTTTTTTTTTTTTTTTTTTTTTTTTTTTTTTTTTTTTTTTTTTTTTTTTTTTTTTTTTTTTTTTTTTTTTTTTTTTTTTTTTTTTTTTTTTTTTTTTTTTTTTTTTTTTTTTTTTTTTTTTTTTTTTTTTTTTTTTTTTTTTTTTTTTTTTTTTTTTTTTTTTTTTTTTTTTTTTTTTTTTTTTTTTTTTTTTTTTTTTTTTTTTTTTTTTTTTTTTTTTTTTTTTTTTTTTTTTTTTTTTTTTTTTTTTTTTTTTTTTTTTTTTTTTTTTTTTTTTTTTTTTTTTTTTTTTTTTTTTTTTTTTTTTTTTTTTTTTTTTTTTTTTTTTTTTTTTTTTTTTTTTTTTTTTTTTTTTTTTTTTTTTTTTTTTTTTTTTTTTTTTTTTTTTTTTTTTTTTTTTTTTTTTTTTTTTTTTTTTTTTTTTTTTTTTTTTTTTTTTTTTTTTTTTTTTTTTTTTTTTTTTTTTTTTTTTTTTTTTTTTTTTTTTTTTTTTTTTTTTTTTTTTTTTTTTTTTTTTTTTTTTTTTTTTTTTTTTTTTTTTTTTTTTTTTTTTTTTTTTTTTTTTTTTTTTTTTTTTTTTTTTTTTTTTTTTTTTTTTTTTTTTTTTTTTTTTTTTTTTTTTTTTTTTTTTTTTTTTTTTTTTTTTTTTTTTTTTTTTTTTTTTTTTTTTTTTTTTTTTTTTTTTTTTTTTTTTTTTTTTTTTTTTTTTTTTTTTTTTTTTTTTTTTTTTTTTTTTTTTTTTTTTTTTTTTTTTTTTTTTTTTTTTTTTTTTTTTTTTTTTTTTTTTTTTTTTTTTTTTTTTTTTTTTTTTTTTTTTTTTTTTTTTTTTTTTTTTTTTTTTTTTTTTTTTTTTTTTTTTTTTTTTTTTTTTTTTTTTTTTTTTTTTTTTTTTTTTTTTTTTTTTTTTTTTTTTTTTTTTTTTTTTTTTTTTTTTTTTTTTTTTTTTTTTTTTTTTTTTTTTTTTTTTTTTTTTTTTTTTTTTTTTTTTTTTTTTTTTTTTTTTTTTTTTTTTTTTTTTTTTTTTTTTTTTTTTTTTTTTTTTTTTTTTTTTTTTTTTTTTTTTTTTTTTTTTTTTTTTTTTTTTTTTTTTTTTTTTTTTTTTTTTTTTTTTTTTTTTTTTTTTTTTTTTTTTTTTTTTTTTTTTTTTTTTTTTTTTTTTTTTTTTTTTTTTTTTTTTTTTTTTTTTTTTTTTTTTTTTTTTTTTTTTTTTTTTTTTTTTTTTTTTTTTTTTTTTTTTTTTTTTTTTTTTTTTTTTTTTTTTTTTTTTTTTTTTTTTTTTTTTTTTTTTTTTTTTTTTTTTTTTTTTTTTTTTTTTTTTTTTTTTTTTTTTTTTTTTTTTTTTTTTTTTTTTTTTTTTTTTTTTTTTTTTTTTTTTTTTTTTTTTTTTTTTTTTTTTTTTTTTTTTTTTTTTTTTTTTTTTTTTTTTTTTTTTTTTTTTTTTTTTTTTTTTTTTTTTTTTTTTTTTTTTTTTTTTTTTTTTTTTTTTTTTTTTTTTTTTTTTTTTTTTTTTTTTTTTTTTTTTTTTTTTTTTTTTTTTTTTTTTTTTTTTTTTTTTTTTTTTTTTTTTTTTTTTTTTTTTTTTTTTTTTTTTTTTTTTTTTTTTTTTTTTTTTTTTTTTTTTTTTTTTTTTTTTTTTTTTTTTTTTTTTTTTTTTTTTTTTTTTTTTTTTTTTTTTTTTTTTTTTTTTTTTTTTTTTTTTTTTTTTTTTTTTTTTTTTTTTTTTTTTTTTTTTTTTTTTTTTTTTTTTTTTTTTTTTTTTTTTTTTTTTTTTTTTTTTTTTTTTTTTTTTTTTTTTTTTTTTTTTTTTTTTTTTTTTTTTTTTTTTTTTTTTTTTTTTTTTTTTTTTTTTTTTTTTTTTTTTTTTTTTTTTTTTTTTTTTTTTTTTTTTTTTTTTTTTTTTTTTTTTTTTTTTTTTTTTTTTTTTTTTTTTTTTTTTTTTTTTTTTTTTTTTTTTTTTTTTTTTTTTTTTTTTTTTTTTTTTTTTTTTTTTTTTTTTTTTTTTTTTTTTTTTTTTTTTTTTTTTTTTTTTTTTTTTTTTTTTTTTTTTTTTTTTTTTTTTTTTTTTTTTTTTTTTTTTTTTTTTTTTTTTTTTTTTTTTTTTTTTTTTTTTTTTTTTTTTTTTTTTTTTTTTTTTTTTTTTTTTTTTTTTTTTTTTTTTTTTTTTTTTTTTTTTTTTTTTTTTTTTTTTTTTTTTTTTTTTTTTTTTTTTTTTTTTTTTTTTTTTTTTTTTTTTTTTTTTTTTTTTTTTTTTTTTTTTTTTTTTTTTTTTTTTTTTTTTTTTTTTTTTTTTTTTTTTTTTTTTTTTTTTTTTTTTTTTTTTTTTTTTTTTTTTTTTTTTTTTTTTTTTTTTTTTTTTTTTTTTTTTTTTTTTTTTTTTTTTTTTTTTTTTTTTTTTTTTTTTTTTTTTTTTTTTTTTTTTTTTTTTTTTTTTTTTTTTTTTTTTTTTTTTTTTTTTTTTTTTTTTTTTTTTTTTTTTTTTTTTTTTTTTTTTTTTTTTTTTTTTTTTTTTTTTTTTTTTTTTTTTTTTTTTTTTTTTTTTTTTTTTTTTTTTTTTTTTTTTTTTTTTTTTTTTTTTTTTTTTTTTTTTTTTTTTTTTTTTTTTTTTTTTTTTTTTTTTTTTTTTTTTTTTTTTTTTTTTTTTTTTTTTTTTTTTTTTTTTTTTTTTTTTTTTTTTTTTTTTTTTTTTTTTTTTTTTTTTTTTTTTTTTTTTTTTTTTTTTTTTTTTTTTTTTTTTTTTTTTTTTTTTTTTTTTTTTTTTTTTTTTTTTTTTTTTTTTTTTTTTTTTTTTTTTTTTTTTTTTTTTTTTTTTTTTTTTTTTTTTTTTTTTTTTTTTTTTTTTTTTTTTTTTTTTTTTTTTTTTTTTTTTTTTTTTTTTTTTTTTTTTTTTTTTTTTTTTTTTTTTTTTTTTTTTTTTTTTTTTTTTTTTTTTTTTTTTTTTTTTTTTTTTTTTTTTTTTTTTTTTTTTTTTTTTTTTTTTTTTTTTTTTTTTTTTTTTTTTTTTTTTTTTTTTTTTTTTTTTTTTTTTTTTTTTTTTTTTTTTTTTTTTTTTTTTTTTTTTTTTTTTTTTTTTTTTTTTTTTTTTTTTTTTTTTTTTTTTTTTTTTTTTTTTTTTTTTTTTTTTTTTTTTTTTTTTTTTTTTTTTTTTTTTTTTTTTTTTTTTTTTTTTTTTTTTTTTTTTTTTTTTTTTTTTTTTTTTTTTTTTTTTTTTTTTTTTTTTTTTTTTTTTTTTTTTTTTTTTTTTTTTTTTTTTTTTTTTTTTTTTTTTTTTTTTTTTTTTTTTTTTTTTTTTTTTTTTTTTTTTTTTTTTTTTTTTTTTTTTTTTTTTTTTTTTTTTTTTTTTTTTTTTTTTTTTTTTTTTTTTTTTTTTTTTTTTTTTTTTTTTTTTTTTTTTTTTTTTTTTTTTTTTTTTTTTTTTTTTTTTTTTTTTTTTTTTTTTTTTTTTTTTTTTTTTTTTTTTTTTTTTTTTTTTTTTTTTTTTTTTTTTTTTTTTTTTTTTTTTTTTTTTTTTTTTTTTTTTTTTTTTTTTTTTTTTTTTTTTTTTTTTTTTTTTTTTTTTTTTTTTTTTTTTTTTTTTTTTTTTTTTTTTTTTTTTTTTTTTTTTTTTTTTTTTTTTTTTTTTTTTTTTTTTTTTTTTTTTTTTTTTTTTTTTTTTTTTTTTTTTTTTTTTTTTTTTTTTTTTTTTTTTTTTTTTTTTTTTTTTTTTTTTTTTTTTTTTTTTTTTTTTTTTTTTTTTTTTTTTTTTTTTTTTTTTTTTTTTTTTTTTTTTTTTTTTTTTTTTTTTTTTTTTTTTTTTTTTTTTTTTTTTTTTTTTTTTTTTTTTTTTTTTTTTTTTTTTTTTTTTTTTTTTTTTTTTTTTTTTTTTTTTTTTTTTTTTTTTTTTTTTTTTTTTTTTTTTTTTTTTTTTTTTTTTTTTTTTTTTTTTTTTTTTTTTTTTTTTTTTTTTTTTTTTTTTTTTTTTTTTTTTTTTTTTTTTTTTTTTTTTTTTTTTTTTTTTTTTTTTTTTTTTTTTTTTTTTTTTTTTTTTTTTTTTTTTTTTTTTTTTTTTTTTTTTTTTTTTTTTTTTTTTTTTTTTTTTTTTTTTTTTTTTTTTTTTTTTTTTTTTTTTTTTTTTTTTTTTTTTTTTTTTTTTTTTTTTTTTTTTTTTTTTTTTTTTTTTTTTTTTTTTTTTTTTTTTTTTTTTTTTTTTTTTTTTTTTTTTTTTTTTTTTTTTTTTTTTTTTTTTTTTTTTTTTTTTTTTTTTTTTTTTTTTTTTTTTTTTTTTTTTTTTTTTTTTTTTTTTTTTTTTTTTTTTTTTTTTTTTTTTTTTTTTTTTTTTTTTTTTTTTTTTTTTTTTTTTTTTTTTTTTTTTTTTTTTTTTTTTTTTTTTTTTTTTTTTTTTTTTTTTTTTTTTTTTTTTTTTTTTTTTTTTTTTTTTTTTTTTTTTTTTTTTTTTTTTTTTTTTTTTTTTTTTTTTTTTTTTTTTTTTTTTTTTTTTTTTTTTTTTTTTTTTTTTTTTTTTTTTTTTTTTTTTTTTTTTTTTTTTTTTTTTTTTTTTTTTTTTTTTTTTTTTTTTTTTTTTTTTTTTTTTTTTTTTTTTTTTTTTTTTTTTTTTTTTTTTTTTTTTTTTTTTTTTTTTTTTTTTTTTTTTTTTTTTTTTTTTTTTTTTTTTTTTTTTTTTTTTTTTTTTTTTTTTTTTTTTTTTTTTTTTTTTTTTTTTTTTTTTTTTTTTTTTTTTTTTTTTTTTTTTTTTTTTTTTTTTTTTTTTTTTTTTTTTTTTTTTTTTTTTTTTTTTTTTTTTTTTTTTTTTTTTTTTTTTTTTTTTTTTTTTTTTTTTTTTTTTTTTTTTTTTTTTTTTTTTTTTTTTTTTTTTTTTTTTTTTTTTTTTTTTTTTTTTTTTTTTTTTTTTTTTTTTTTTTTTTTTTTTTTTTTTTTTTTTTTTTTTTTTTTTTTTTTTTTTTTTTTTTTTTTTTTTTTTTTTTTTTTTTTTTTTTTTTTTTTTTTTTTTTTTTTTTTTTTTTTTTTTTTTTTTTTTTTTTTTTTTTTTTTTTTTTTTTTTTTTTTTTTTTTTTTTTTTTTTTTTTTTTTTTTTTTTTTTTTTTTTTTTTTTTTTTTTTTTTTTTTTTTTTTTTTTTTTTTTTTTTTTTTTTTTTTTTTTTTTTTTTTTTTTTTTTTTTTTTTTTTTTTTTTTTTTTTTTTTTTTTTTTTTTTTTTTTTTTTTTTTTTTTTTTTTTTTTTTTTTTTTTTTTTTTTTTTTTTTTTTTTTTTTTTTTTTTTTTTTTTTTTTTTTTTTTTTTTTTTTTTTTTTTTTTTTTTTTTTTTTTTTTTTTTTTTTTTTTTTTTTTTTTTTTTTTTTTTTTTTTTTTTTTTTTTTTTTTTTTTTTTTTTTTTTTTTTTTTTTTTTTTTTTTTTTTTTTTTTTTTTTTTTTTTTTTTTTTTTTTTTTTTTTTTTTTTTTTTTTTTTTTTTTTTTTTTTTTTTTTTTTTTTTTTTTTTTTTTTTTTTTTTTTTTTTTTTTTTTTTTTTTTTTTTTTTTTTTTTTTTTTTTTTTTTTTTTTTTTTTTTTTTTTTTTTTTTTTTTTTTTTTTTTTTTTTTTTTTTTTTTTTTTTTTTTTTTTTTTTTTTTTTTTTTTTTTTTTTTTTTTTTTTTTTTTTTTTTTTTTTTTTTTTTTTTTTTTTTTTTTTTTTTTTTTTTTTTTTTTTTTTTTTTTTTTTTTTTTTTTTTTTTTTTTTTTTTTTTTTTTTTTTTTTTTTTTTTTTTTTTTTTTTTTTTTTTTTTTTTTTTTTTTTTTTTNTACCAAGGTCACGATGAGACTGGACATAGTTTATTTTAGAAGAATCAATAAATATGGAAGGGTGGTTGGGATTGCGAAGTAGAGAAAAACACATAATGACAGTTTTATGAATGTTGATTTTTAGATTATAACTGGCAAGATTAGAACGTAAAGAATTGACAGTGATCTGAAGGGAGGAAGGATCATTGGATAAAATTTTGATGTCATCGGCGTAGGCAATTACTTTAGAGTGGTGGTTGGTTAGTAATTTATCTATATAAGCTGAGAAAAAAAGCATGCTTAGTACAGATCCTTGAGGTATGCCACAGATAGGAGAAAAAGGGAAGAAATCAAAGTCACCAATGTGAATCTTACATAGTCTGGATAAATAGTAATTATTTAACCAACAGTAAAGAGCGGGATCTAAATCAAAATAATTACTTAGAGTCTGAAGTAGTAATTTAGGAATGATAGAATCAAAGGCTTGGGAGATGTCAATATAAATTATATAGGTGGATTTTTTGTTCTCAAAATTTTGCAAAATAGTATAAGTTGTTTCAAGTAGGTTAGTAGTAGTCGAAAGGTTACGGATGCCACAGTGTTGATGACGGTTAATTTTTGTTAATGTCACAGTGTTAATTTTTGAATTACTAAATTATTAAAAAAAAAAATAGTAGTTCCAGAAAGAAAGCATAATGTAATATAAACATAATAAAAGCATGCAGCAAAACAATTTTGAGAATTTTATGGGAAAGGAAGTGTGCAGCAAAATAATGTTATGATTTGTAAATTTTCATTAAGTGTTTCGACAAACAATGAACTATGAACATAATCAAAGTATTTATTTATTGAATAAAAAATATGGTGAATACAAATTTCACTCTGATTTGTAATTCAGACTGTAGCTTTAGATGATGATTACAGAGTAGTATTTTCAAACCTTTCTCCTTATGAGTATTACAGTTTAATAAATGATTACTTCCATTAGTTTTTAGTGGCAAATGTTTGCACTTAAGATACATTTGAACTTCCAATAATGTTCACCTGTAAATAGCAGTCATTTTTTCAAGAACATTTTTTAAACAAAAATGCATGCAAAATGATGTCTAAACAATGATCTTTTTCATGTTCTCATCAGTAGCATTGTTTAGAGATTGGATTGTAATTTGATAAATGCTATTATGTACTTTCAGTGTTTATCAAATTATTTTAAGAAGTGCAAACCATAAGTTTGACACTACTATTATAGTCATGTATAGAAGTTTGTTTTTGGACATTTTTTATTTTAATAGTTTTATAAATACAGTAAACCCCCCTATAACACAGTAGATACATTCCGTGCTCTATGAATTCCGTGTTGTATGAGTCACTTAAATACATGGTCCAATCATAGCCTGGCACGTGTGCAATTTACGGACTACGGCATATAATACAAAAGATTTTCTGCCATAAAATCAATCGATTCTTGACTAATTTCACTCAACATTTCCAAAACATGTATAATTTTTGGGAATAATCCATATAAACTATGCTATAAACAAAAAATTGTAGGATTACTTACCAAGTGTGCATCGTTTGACAATGCCATTGCTTAAACTTGTTTTTGTCGCGGAGCAGCTCATCAAACAGAGGGCGCATGTTTCTTGGTANACTTTTTTTTTTTTTTTTTTTTTTTTTTTTAACTCTCCACCCTGTGGGCACTAAAAATGCCTCTTTTTAGCAGGCCCATTATGGGTTCGGTTCAGGTCCACAATGGGGCGGCCGGGTGGTGGGGGATGGAGCCCGAAATAACCGGACGGCCCACCCCCGAAAAATTCCTGGTGAGTAAAAACTTTAGACAAAGAGGTAACGGTAAAATAACCTGTTGGTTATTTTACCGTTACCTCTTTGCCTAAAGTTTTGGTTACGCAGACCTTCATTGTTTTGACTAAGTAACTTTTACCTGTATCATCTACTCCAAACTGGTAAAACATGAAGATTCGTGAAGATTCATTGATTTCCACTGCCGCACATTCCCACATTATTTTATTTTTTTGCGACAGAAAAAGTATCGTGACTATTTTAAGCTTAATATATTATAGAGAAATTAGATACATATTTTATTCAACTTTATTATTATTATTATTATTATTATTAAATTTTTAAATAAAACTTTATGGTACAATTTTTAAATTATGTTCGGCTATAATTGGGCGATATTTTATCAAGAGAATAACTAAGCGCAGGAACGAGATTATTTCTTTTAATCTTTTTGTGTAAATCCGGCATTTTTCATCGAACACGTTGTCGTTGCAATGGGTAAATTATTATTTTAATATAATCCGAATTTTTACTTATTTCGTTTTATCAATTGATTATTTAGTTGATATTAAACATTCATTTTATCATACTAGTTATTTAATTATAATTTATCGTGATTTACGTTTAGAGTTAAGATTCGCATAATGAAATTAGGCTTGTGTTTAAGCCTAAATAGAAATTCTAAGTTATACAAGAGTTGAAATTTGTTTTTCAAACATTGTTAGAAGTATTTAAAGAACTGTAATTATGCAATAAACTATCTTGTGCAGATAATGAAACAGAAAAACTAACTATCTTGTGCTACATAGTTTTTCTGTTTCATTATCTGTACACTTATATTCAGTTAGTGTGGTCGCATGTGTTAACGGGTTACACTGCCTGTCGCAACATTTGCGAAAATTATATTCATCTGGCGATTGGAGTGACGAATAGCCATCAAGCAGTCCCCAAAAAGAAAAAGGTTACTCAGTGAAACAGTGACTTTTTTTTTTTTCCTTTTTGGATTATGTTAATTTTACTGATAATTAACCAAAATAAAGTTGCTTGAGAAACTCTATCATAAAAACTGCTTTTTTTTATATTGTCAGTTGTCCTCTCATTTCTAGTCGACACAAAAAGTCATGGTAACCAAAAAAGTAACCAGTAAAAGTCCATTTTTACTACATGGGGCGTTTTTTTCTAATTTTTCTTTTTTAAGACACCTCTCTAGTAAACATTCTAAACACACAGAAATTTTTGGGAATGATGCATATAATAAGAGCTATAAGTGAAAACTCATCGGATTACTTGCCGACTCTGCACAGTGGAAGCCACCATTGCTTAACCTTGTTCACATCTCAGAGTAGCACGTTGGATGGTGGACACTTACAATTCGTGTCATGTGACCCAATTTTGACGTCACTCAATCACATACTAGTTATTGATACTAGTGTGTTCAAGAATTACACTGAATCAATAACTAGTGACATTAAACAATTGGCAGCCTGCTGGCGGCTCCACTCCAGGAGGAGTCTGTTGGGAGCACAAATAGTTGTAACCAACGCCATGATGGTGCACATAAACATAAATTGGTAAAATTTTACCTATTATTGTTATTAATTCATTTAATATGACTAGTAACATAATAATAAGTCATTTCTAATTACAAAATACATACTGTAGTATATTGTGATATATTATGTGACCGGATAGCAGTGAGAAATACATGTCACATGACACTTTTTGTACACGTTGCCCCCAAAAATTTCTGTATTTAGGAAGAGAGATCTATTAGAGAGGTGTCTTAAGAGAGTAAAATTAGAAAAAAACACCTCATGTAGTAAGGATGGACTTTTACTTAATTTAAGATTTTAGGTTTATCTTCATTTTGCTGATGTAGGCCTATGAGTCAAGTTCAAATCATTCATTAAAATGTGGTCACTGGAATCCACTGAAATCCTGATTTCTTTGGCAATCTTCTACAGTCAATTATCAATCATTTCTTGATTTTATAATGTGGCCAACCATCTAGAATATGGATTGTTTTCAACATGTATTATGTGATGGGATGTGTTTTAAGTAATGGAACCATTCAAACATTTACAAACAGCCATGGTATCATTTCTGTAGACTATTTTCAATAATTCAAATGTTTCTTTAGTAGTGTTACTGATTTTAATGTAGAACTACATGCATATATGTTGCTCTGTACTATAGCATCTCAAAATCTCCACACGAGATCAACTTTGATTTCCATTGGCAAGTTGAATGCTCATACAAGTCCTAAGTTGTCAAAAGCATTGTTGAGATTTAAAAACATTTCTAGTGTGAATGAACTGGCTGGTATGCTATTGCCTTTATGCTACAGGACCAGTCCAGATATTTTTTGAACAAACCACTCATGGTAGTATTCAGTTTACATCAAACATGTTTGGGAATTCACTAGAATTGTAGAAAATGGATATGACCAAAGTTAATTTTATTTGACTAGTATTTTGATTCTAAATATAGAACATAACTAAAGTGTTATAACAGACTTCTCAAAAATGCTGGAGTGATAAATAAACAATCACAAACAAAACCTTTTTTAACCAGTAATTAAACTTTAAAGTAACTTCCAAACATTTTCGGCTTCACTAAGGCCTGCTTCAGGCAATGAACTAAGCTGACTTCCAAACTGGAATGTTATAACGATGATGTTTGACTTTAAACTTTGTATATATCAAATTCATGCGGATGATTGACTTTGTTTGAATTTCTTGAACAGCTATTTCCGCTTATGCGCCACTGTCTCGCAGTCTTTAAAGTTACAGTTGGAATTGGTATAAAAGCTTTTTCTGTTGGTTCAGGCAATTGGCATTGTGATAGATGATTAGAATCCAAAATCAAAACTGGGGCAGATAACTTATAAAATCAAAACTATTCACACTTTTCAAGCAAATGGGTTTAATAAAATAATATACAAAGGTTTTGATTTTATAAAAGGTCATTACTTCATTGTATTTGCAAACATTATTGCCTTGTAACTGCAAGACTATTTGAAGGCAGTAATTATGGTCCAAATAATTGGGTGATTATTTGGACCAAATTAGTGATGAATTCTGCATGGCAGGTTTATTGTCTGATTAGAGGCTGGCTAAACTCAGACAAGAGTTACAGGAACTGAATGTTTCATTGTGTTATCTCTAGGTTTTGAAATGGTTCCAATGTGGCCAAGATGTTCAAAGGCAATACAATGAATGTTTTCCCACATTTATTTCATCTCTTAAATGATATGCTGTATTGTGGGATTCTGTGGAATATTATACAGAAAAAAAAACAATACCAAAATTCAGCAAAAGCAGGTAAAAAAACTGTTATAGCAAATGCCGGTTTTTGGTATTGTACGAGGGCAAGGTGAAAAGTTCTCGGCCTAGTAGTGAAAAAATGAGTTTTTTATTTTAAAAGTGCATTTATTTCTCAATGTAGTCTCCCTTTAGTTCAATACACTTTGTCCAATGTTTCTCCAATAACAGTATTCCATCCCTGAAATGCGATTCTGGAAGGTCTTCAAAATATCCATTTACCGCTGCTATCACCTCTTCACTTGATCCAAAATGTTCTCCCGCCAAAAATTTTTTAAGATTTGGGAATAAATGAAAGTCAGAGGGAGCCAAATCTGGCAAATAGGGAGGATGTTCCAATAATTCATACTTCAAATCCCTCAATTTTCCCATTGCCAAAGCACCTTTGTGAGCGGGTGCATTGTCCTGGTGAAAGAGGATTTTTTTTCTTTTGCAAACCAGGCCTTTTCTCTCTAATTTTTTCATCTAGCTGGTCAAGATGTGCATAGTATTCCCCATTAATTGTTTGACCCTTTGACAGGTAGTCAGTTAAAAGAATTCCTTTGGAATCCCAAAAAACACTAGCCATAACCTTTCCAGCTGATGCAATTGTCTTTGCTTTCTTCAGTGCAGAGCCACGAACTTCTACCCACTGCTTGGACTGTTGTTTTGACTCAGGGGTAAAGTGGTGAACCCATGTTTCATCCATTGTAACAAATCTGTGCAGAAAATCAGTTGGATTTTTCTTAAAATGGCGCAAGCATTGATGAGAAAGTCAATTTCTCATTTGTTTATGATCAGCATTTAACAAATGCGGCACCCATCTTGCGCAAAGCTTTCTCATACTGAGTTCTTCGTGTAAAATGTGCCTTACCCTTTCTTCTGAGATGCCTACAGCCTTAGCTATCTCATACACCTTTAATCGTCGATCATCTAGAACCATATTGTGTATCTTCTCGATATTTTCTTTGGTAGTTGCAGGTTTTGGGCGTCCTTCACGTGGATCATCTTCAATCGATGTACGACCACGTTTAAACTCCGCTGCCCATTTTTTTACTGTTGATAACGAAGATGCAGACTCCTTATACACTTTTACCAACTGGAAAAATTTCTGTTGGCGATAAACCATCCAAAACGAAGAATTTTATGATGGAACTATATTCAAGTTTATTCATTTTGTCAAAAAAACACACAATGCTTACTTTAAACAGCCGTATAAAAAAAACTATTTGTCTGATCAAATTCACACTTGGTATTTACTTTTGTAACAAGTTTGGAAACATAATCAGACGATACTTTCATTTGTAGTAGCGCCATCTATGGGTTAGGCCGAGAACTTTCACCTTGCCCTCGTATATGTTTTTTCATTATATGCTTTAGTTTTCTTAATTGCTTCATATTAAACAGATTTTTCCTCCTTTGACTATGCTTCTATATGTTGCTGTCATAACCATTTTGTATTTTAGACAAAATGTGAATATAGTGTTCTGAAATTCTGGTTATTAATTTACAGGATAGATTTCTTAAGAAAACTAAGATAAAAATGTTGATAATTTTTAAAATAAGGTCTTTATTAAGGATTTAGACATTTAAAGTTCAGTGACGTCACTTCTGGAATTTGATGCATGTGAAAAGATTACATAGTCTTAAACTTACAAAGGCTGTATTTAAAGTTGTGTTGAATCAGTGTATCAAACTAGAATTAGATTTTTGTTAAAAAAGAAAATGAATGTAAGAAATATAGGATTCATCTATAAAACTTCCTTACTATAAATCTATAAAAAATTTTTAAGTTTAAAAATTATTTTATAATAATAATAATTTTAAATTGCTTTGAAAAGTATTAAATATATTTTTCTTGCTAAAAGATATTTATACTGTATTTAGTTACAAAATCTAATTATGGAATTTGAATCTTATTTTGGCAGACTTTTTGGTTATATCAAAATTTTATTTATATCTAATCATTATTAAAGTTTCTAGTGGATGTGGCATGCATACATATTATGTTATAATATATAAATGTATACTTTCATGTCTTGTTTTTATTATAATTTTAAAATTTCACAGAGTTCAGTTATTTCTAATGTAATATAATTTTTTTTACTTTAGAATAATTATCATTATAAACATTTTAAAATTCCTTTAAATATAGGTAAGCCAAGAGGTTTGAGAACAGCTCGTAAACATCGTGATCATCGACGTGAACAAAGGTGGCATGATAAAGATTTTAAGAAAGCTCACTTGGGTACTCGATGGAAGGCTAATCCTTTTGGTGGAGCTTCACATGCAAAGGGAATAGTTTTAGAAAAAGTGTAAGTGTATGCATTTTAATTGAGCTATTTATTATATTTTTATTTCAATAGGTTAAATCAGCAGTTTCCAACCTTTTTTGACCTGTGTACCCCTTGACAACCCATTTTTGCTAAGTTTTATTTTGCATATTTGTTAGACATTGGTGTCTTGGTCAGTTATACAGCACTGTACAATTACATGTAAAATATTTTCTTAAAATTGAAAGGCATTGCAGGAAGGACACAGATTATATTCTTTTTTAAAATTAAGCATCAAGTATCGTGACATCACCAAAGGCCTCAATGCAAAATCCCAAGTATTTTTATAGTACATCCACCTTTATTAATTTTTTCACATAACCCTAAAACACCAAGTATGTACCCCTGGTTGGGAATTGAGTAGATATAAATCCTTTTTATTCAGTTAATGTTATAGAAACCAAATGTCAATTCATTTTATACATTTTTGAAATATGACTTAGATCTTAAAAGCAATAACTTATTAATAATAATCAAAAGTTGTAATTTCATATCTATTTGTTAGAATTATCTGAATTAACATTATTTGTTTTATCTAAAAGCTACTACACTTATTAACTTTTTCTAATTAAATATTAATTTCAAAAAAGTAAAATAAAGATAAGCATTGCATTTTTTGATTCAGTTGTGTCAAAATTTTTTGAAATTAATCCTATTTTGAATTATAACTTTTCTGTGATGTCAAATGTAAATTTAGTTGGTTACAGCAAGAGATTGAACTTTAAAATTTTCATTTGTATATTTGTATTATACTGCTTATTTATCTCTGTGATGATCATTTACAATCCAACGCATAGTATTAATGCTGACAAAAGTATGATCTGAGAGAATATAACAAAATAATTTGAAAATTTAATTCTTTACTTGGTAATATACAAGGTATTATATATTTCTAAATTTTGTTATGTATGCAATTCACATTCATATAATTGATTACAGAAATAAGATTTAGCTAAACCATGTTTTAAGCCTTTCTTTTCAATCAACAGACTATAGTTTTTAAACAATCAAATGACAAAGAATGGTGTAATTTATAAATTTTGTTTTAATACTATGTATTGTTTTTTAATCTAGTGGTGTTGAAGCAAAACAGCCAAATTCTGCTATTCGAAAGTGTGTTAGAGTGCAGTTGATAAAAAACGGTAAAAAGATCACAGCATTTGTACCTCGTGATGGATGCTTAAATTTTATTGAAGTGAGTATGTTTTTAAATTTTATAAATGTTAGTTCAATTTTACAGATGGTTTTAAAAATTAAAAATTTAGTATATTTTGGGAATCATATTTAAATTTGTCTTCTTTTTATTTTTAACAAATTTATAGACTTTTGCTTTTAATCACTGCTGATTCACAGAAATAAGATTGTCTTATTAGATTGTCTTGAAGTTCAACAGCATTACTTTGTGTAACATGCTACAGATTAATTTTTGAATTACTAAATTATTAAAAAAAAATAGTAGTTCCAGAAAGAAAGCATAATGTAATATAAACATAATAAAAGCATGCAGCAAAACAATTTTGAGAATTTTATGGGAAAGGAAGTGTGCAGCAAAATAATGTTATGATTTGTAAATTTTCATTAAGTGTTTCGACAAACAATGAACTATGAACATAATCAAAGTATTTATTTATTGAATAAAAAATATGGTGAATACAAATTTCACTCTGATTTGTAATTCAGACTGTAGCTTTAGATGATGATTACAGAGTAGTATTTTCAAACCTTTCTCCTTATGAGTATTACAGTTTAATAAATGATTACTTCCATTAGTTTTTAGTGGCAAATGTTTGCACTTAAGATACATTTGAACTTCCAATAATGTTCACCTGTAAATAGCAGTCATTTTTTCAAGAACATTTTTTAAACAAAAATGCATGCAAAATGATGTCTAAACAATGGTCTTTTTCATGTTCTCATCAGTAGCATTGTTTAGAGATTGGATTGTAATTTGATAAATGCTATTATGTACTTTCAGTGTTTATCAAATTATTTTAAGAAGTGCAAACCATAAGTTTGACACTACTATTATAGTCATGTATAGAAGTTTGTTTTTGGACATTTTTTATTTTAATAGTTTTATAAATACAGTAAACCCCCCTATAACACAGTAGATACATTCCGTGCTCTATGAATTCCGTGTTGTATGAGTCACTTAAATACATGGTCCAATCATAGCCTGGCACATGTGCAATTTACGAACTACGGCATATAATACAAAAGATTTTCTGCCATAAAATCAATCGATTCTTGACTAATTTCACTCAACATTTCCAAAACATGTATAATTTTTGGGAATAATCCATATAAACTATGCTATAAACAAAAAATTGTAGGATTACTTACCAAGTGTGCATCGTTTGACAATGCCATTGCTTAAACTTGTTTTTGTCGCGGAGCAGCTCATCAAACAGAGGGCGCATGTTTCTTGGTAAGTTATTTTTCTGTGAAAAATTTGCTGAACTTTGGAGACATCATTAATATAAATATAATTTTTTGGCCATCAAATAATAAATGGTTTTTAGTAGGTCTAGTGCTCGTTTAAACTCAACGGTTTGTGCAATATCCGCTATTGGTATAGATTCAACCAATCCTGTCACAACACGAGTTGGCGATGACGTTTTACCGTGTTATACGAACAGGATTGCAATTTTTTGCCGTGTTATAGGGGGATCTACTGTATAAATACATACATAATTTGAAATTATAATTTATTTTTTCTGTTTTTAAAATCTAGAAAATTATATAAATTAAAAATAAAGCATTTTGTTATGAAATGAATACATTAAGATAATTATTGCAGGAAAACGATGAAGTTTTAGTAGCAGGATTTGGAAGAAAAGGTCATGCAGTAGGTGATATTCCAGGTGTACGTTTTAAAGTTGTAAAGGTTGCTAATGTGTCACTCTTAGCTTTGTACAAAGAAAAGAAAGAACGGCCACGTTCTTAAAATTGATGTAATCTTGAATGACTAATAAAACACAATGAAAAGTTGAATACATTGTTATCATTAACAGCTTTGAATATTCCAATTATTTGTTTTAACTACATGAGGAAAGTCTGAGACTAGATTTCCAACCCTGCTTAACAATACAAAAAATGAACTAAAAAGATACCGCATAAAAAAACAATAAAACTATCACAAAAATGAACATAGGCAGAAAAAATACTTGAATGATTCTTTACAATAAAAGGTAACTGGAATTATTCTTAAAAGCTATTTTTTTGGCCTAAGGTCTTAAACTTTCTAAGAAATCAACTTGAGTTTCTCCAAGTTGTAGTTTCTTCATAGTCTGTGGAAAGAATCAATTTGGGTATTGACCACTTAGTTGTAAGTTACTTCCGCTTTCTTTCTCATTAAACATTTCCTCACGGAAGTTTTAGGTCTAGTATCGGAATACGAAGAAGTTTGCTACATTAGTAGTAAAATGTGTGATTCGTTATTTTGAATGACCAAAATAGAAACCCGGAAAAGTCGTTCTGCCATCTAAGAAAATAAAGTAAAATTCAAATATTGCCTGACATTAAGCGAAAAGTGCGTGACGTTGCTTTCAAGTCGATTCTCCTTTCCATAGACTAGAAAAAAAAAACTAAAATTATGAAACAATCTTAATATTTAAACGTTACCAATAATGACTAGTTTATTTTAAGAAATAGCAACGCGTTATTTTATCGATTAAGGATGTTTAAATTTATTTTAGGACTCCGTGCAATTCCGATATGAATTAAGATATATCGGCATGTCTGTTAAGCCATTCGGATTCGTTCGAACGTAATCAATAAAGAAACGAAAAAAAATTCAGAAAATGTGTTTATTGCATTAAGAATTGTACAGTCGTCAGCGGTCGACGGACGGACGCTGCGAATAAAGAAAAACAAAACCAAACTGAAAGTACGTAGAGGAAAACGACCGCCTAGTATGAAATTAGAAACACTCGCCGATCGTCCGGCTTGGCCGGGCGAACTCCTGTCGGAGATGCGGTAGGCCGCGAAGGCGCCGGTCCGTCCGATCCTCCGAAGTCGAATCTTGCGTCGAAGGGCTGAAATATGCAAGTGTTAGCACTTTAGAGAAACCCACAAAGCCTCGTTTCCCGATGACGGCGCCCGAGAACCGCGTCAAAAGCACCATACCTAGGAGCTCCCCAACTGCGCACTATAAGTTATTTTTTTATTGATTTGCATAATAATATATATAAAATAAACGTATGCAAACACAAATGTAAAGTTCACTTTTTGTGACGAAGGTCCTGACTTCTGAAATTCTTATTTTTTTACAATGAAATTTCTTTTGTCACTTTTATCTTTCCTTGAGCAAATGTCCGTAGCAGAAGATCGCATCCAAAACGCTTCTTTTTGCTTTTGCACTCCTTTCAAAATCTGGATCATTAGCTACAATTTAATCAACAATTTCCGTTAGTTACCAAATTTTTACTAAGGAAATCCGTAGAGAAATTTTTTGGGTTCTTCATTTTCATAATCTCTATTTTTCAGTTATACGTGAATTCCATGTTCTGCCAGTTCTTGAAGATGGTCGTTGGTAAGGCTCTCACCAGAAACCTGCGGTAACTCCTCAATATCCTGCTCGTCTACATTAGTCCTGCTCGTCTACATTAGTCCTGCTCGTTGTATCGAATTAGGTTGACAAATTGTCCACCTAACGATACAGCGATAGGCTCTTCTCGTTGAGAATTCTTGAATACCTTCAGCCATAACTTCTTCCACACTTCGTCCATTTATTGGTTAATTCTTGCCTAGCGAAGCCGATATTGCCTATGGCATCCATGATGTTAAGCAGGGTCTTACTATATTATATTACTGTTCAATGCATGACAAATGAGCTTAATTCACATTAGACGTAGGAAGGACAAAAGACACTACTTACACTATCGCATTTATTCTGACAGTAGGGTAGCTTTACACAGGATTGCGAAGTCTGATAGCCGCTTAAAATTCGTCCATCTCAGACACTTACACAACATTAGAATCGATTTTCAATGGGTCCCGGGTCATGCGGAGGTTCTCGGCAACGAGACTGCTGACCATCTTGCCATACAAGCTGCAAAGTCATCAGTCACTAATACTTTCAGTTACATTTCTACCTCGTACATCACAATCACGTCAAGAAGCAAATCATTCTCTGGCAAGACAGCTGGGACCATGACACCACTGGTAGGCTCACTTACACTTTCATCCCCAAGGTTGACACTACTGCGATTCTTCGTCACTTTTACCCTAGTTACACCCTCGCTCAGCAACTTTAAGCAATAGAGAGGTTGCGGCCGACGTTTTCAACGCGAAAACGTGTACGTTGGACGTTCGGCGCCGCTTTTCCGTGAGTATAGAAGTTTGGCAATGGTGTTTGGAATGTCGAGCGTGATTCCACCGACTATCCAAATACCATTGTCAAACTTCTATGCTTACGGGAAAGCGGCGCCGAACGTCCGACGTACACGTTTTCGCGTTGAAAACGTCGGCCGCAACCTCTCTAATACTTGCATAGATTTAACCTCGGGGACAACCCACAATGCGATTGTATTCAGGAGGACCGAACACAACTTCACTTTGTTTTTCGCTGCAATAGGTACAATCACATTAGGGATAGTTTAATGAGAGCTGATATTCTTGAAGGGTACAATTGGCCTTGCAACCTGCACCAACTTATTCACACGCGTACAATGTTCCTTCATCTCTAATAGCATTCATATTCCTTGGTGCTCTTGAGATCACTAACTCCGGGGACACGGATGGCAATTAACTTTCCGTTGTTTTGTTTCAACTGTCGTTATATAGCTGCCTTTCAACTTGTGTATTTTAATTATTATTTTCTGTCTTCTTTTTTCAGTCTAAATTCAGTTAATCCTAGTTAGGGACTCAGCTTGATTTCCGGTTAGGTTAAATTAGATTAGGGTTTGGTAGCTTTAGTCGTCTGGTTAGGTTCATCCTAGGTTATGGTAGGTTAGTTTAGTTAGTAAGTTAACATTTAAATAAATAAATAAATTTTGGGAGTCGTTTGTCATTGTGTTTGTTTGCTTTTCGCGTTGTCTGTATAGCTGTTAAGTACTATTAAGATTTGCGATAAGTTTTATTAGTATTAAGTAGATATAAGTCTTCCTACTAACAGTCACTTGGCACACTTAGCTATTTGTGGTGGCACTCAATTATTGGTGTTCGCTACACTCAGGTTCTCTTTTAGACCCTTCGGGGACTACTGCCTTGCAGACAAAAAACTGCACGCCAATATCAAACATAGAGGGTACTGTAGCCATATGTACTCTGTTCAGAGGAATCCTACTTTTCCCTACTTTCTATCTCTTCTTCCCCTCCCCTTTCCATTACCCTCTTCTGCCAGCTAAACACTTCGTGTACGGCCGATGTCTTGTATGTATGTATGTATGCATTACTGTTCAGATTAACTGAAGATGAATTGTGGATATTTGTTTTGTATTGGCATGATTAGAAAGTCAGAGCATAAGTATTTTTATTTGCATTTTATGAAAAACTACTTAGGAATAAGAAAGATCTTCGTCTAACGTCTTGCGTTAGAGGAAGATCTTTCTTATTCCTAAGTCGCGGTGTCAGAACGCCATCTGGGCCATTCTGATGTTGAAGGAAGTGGATATATGCCACAGCAGGCAGGCCTTGGACGCTCCAGACAGACCATCAGTACTTATTTTAAAGTTAATTTAGAAAATTTAAAACAAATTATAGATGTTTAAATGTTGTATATAATACAAATTATTTTTTATTTTATTTTATTTTTTTTTTAACTCTCCGCCCTGTGGGCACTAAGAGGGCCTCTTGTTGCAAGATATAATACAAATTTGCTACGCGAAAAATATTCCAGTAACTTTCATAATGTTAAACGATTAATTAAATACGGACATTTATATTTACTGAATATATTTCAATTTATTAAATGCTAAACTGAAAGTTAGGAATTTATCGAAAATCGAACGACAATAAAATAAATGCTTTTTTAAAAACATTAAAATACTAAAACTCAGAATTAAAATAATTTATTCAATTTATAGTGAAGAGTCCCAATAATTTATTATTTATTTTAAAATTTTAATTTAATTATATTTAATCGTCGATAAGTTCTATTTATCTTCAATTGAAGAGTAAATTTTGTCACTCTCTTCTTAAATGGCAATTCACTAACAAGAAGTTCTTAGTGTCCACGGGGCAAAAAGAGTAAAAAAGTTTATCCTCCCAGGGGAAATGATGCACTATTGTGCGGGTGAAATCAAATAAATAGATAATAATAATCACTATAGATGTAAGCGCACATTAAAATTAATTAAAATTGACTCTATTTCCATGAAAGGAAAAACGTTGTCTAAATGTGTTATACTTTTTTTTAATACTCTCCGCCCTGTAGGCACTAAGAGGGCCTCTTATAGCAGGCCCATTATGAGTTCGGCCAGGCCCACAATGGGGCTGCCGTGGTGAGGGACGGGGCCCGACATATCCGAACGGACCGCCCCTGAAAAATTCCTGGGGATTTTTCGACCCGTTCGGATTCGAGCCCGGGTCCCCCAGGGAGGTAGGCTGCCATCTTTACCGCTCGGCCATCCGGCCGCGTTGAGAACGGTCTATAAAAGAGCACCCAATATCTATAGCGGGGGTGGCCAACAGTTTTTTACCCTGGGCCAAATTGGAAAGAAAATTTTTTTCACGGACCGAACCAGAGGCTGCCCTAGGAAGATTTTGAGGTGGTGCGAGATCTCATTGTGGTGTCACCCCGTAGAGACTAAATTGTACATAGAGATTACAGATACATTTTTCACATTATCATGTATAATCAACGTCCTACGCTGTGCTGAAGACATTTGTAATGGAGCGTTAACTCTAAACGCACAGTCAGTCAGTCACTCTAAACCCACAGTTAGTTGTTGACCTTTTTTGGGGGTTAGAATTTTTCACCGATGTATTCTGACTTGAGTAGCTAATGTTGAAAGATCAATCGCGGGCCACATAAATCTATTACACGGGCGACATCCGGCCCGCGAGCTGTATGTTGGCCATGCCTGATCTATAGCTTGCTACGGAACGATAAAGATAGCATAAAAAAGGAAGAGAAAGCTGGGGTATATAAAATTTCATTTAAAAATCAACAGTTAGAAATCAAAAAGATTATGTGGGTGTGACTAGAAGAAACCTGGCGGTATGTATGAGAGAACATAGATACAACGTTGACAAACGACACAACAACACAATATTAGCGATTACGGCGCAGACTGAAGAAGCGATTGTAAAATGGGAAGAGGTTAATTAAATAATGTAAAATATTTAAAAACGGTACATTCCATTTTGGAACATTTATAATATTAAACCTGACAATTGCCTATATTAAATAGGTTGAAAACGTTTGTAAAAATAAAAGAATTTTAAGCTCAGAAAAATTAGGTGTTGGTGAAACTGAAGTGAATTAGTTGCTAAGAGGTGGATAGATACAAAGTTATGTTTTAGCATTTCCTCTCCTTATAAGACATCTTTTTTGATCACCCACATATTCTAAAATGTCACAAAGTGTAATCATCATGACTTAAATGGCTACGAAATCAACTAGGATTAATATCGGACACAAATGCGGATAAAACGTTTTGACTACAGAGAGAAAAGATATTAAAAAAAGACAACACACATGTAACTCTTGTATGTTGCAACGTACGCCATACCCTTTGTGGCAGCCATTTTGATCAACTCATACGCCACCCATATTTACTGGCACAAGCGAATAGATATGGGGTAATGAAAAACTTAAGGACGTTGTATCGAGGAAAATTGGTAAATTACATACTGGAATCTATTGAAGAAAACCTAATGACAAGTTAATGAACAGCCAGAGAGATCAGTGCAAAAATTTCCATTTTGCAAGCCATACAGTTTGTCGCTGACAGTTGGCAAGCTATAAAAAGCGGCACAATACAAAACTGCTTTGCTGCTTGCGGTTTAAAACCTTTGAATGTTTTTGAAATTTTGAGCAGTGAGGAAAATGAAGGCATACTGCGAGTTCCTATCATTAATAATGAAGAGTTTTCAACAATAGATGACAATTTACCATATTTCGACGAAAATGAAAATTTCGAGGATGCAATTGTTGACGTCATCAAAATTCAAACGTCAAAAATTTGACAAAGAAAGCGATGGTGAGGACAATGACCCACCTGTGCTTGCGACAAATCGTGAGGCAAAAAAAAATTATAGTCGGGTACAGCGTTATTTTATGCAAGAAGGTAACGAAGAAAGCCCCACATCTGCACTGAATAGAGGCCGGATGGCCGAGCGGTCAAGGTGACAGCCTACCGCTCTGGGGGGACCAGGGATCGAATCCAGACGGGTCAAGGAATCCCCAGGAATTTTTCGGGGGTGGTCCGTTCGGATATGTCGGGCCCCGTCCCTCACCACCCGGTCGCCCATTGTGGGCCCGGCCGAACCCATAATGGGCCTGCTATAAGAGGCCCTTCTAGTGCCCACAGGGCGAAAAGAGTAAAAAAAATATTTGCACTGATTTTGTAGAACTGCAAAATTTTAGAAGTAAAAAACAGACTACACTTGATGCATTTTTGCGAAATTAAAATTTAAAATTGTAAAATTTATCATGAAAAGTAAGTGTTATTTTTTCTGCACAATTTATAGTACGAATATTTTCTGTATTTTGCTTTAATAAAGTCAATTATCATTTTTTTACTTACTTAGTTATTTATTTACGTATTATATATTTTATTTTAGAAATTATTATTAGTTTGTTTAATCTGGGCACCCGCTTAATTGGGCCAAAATGGATTAGTCCCAACGTGTTCCAATTAAGCGTAATCCACTGCATATATATTTTTTATTCAAATCTTTTCTAACTTGGGCTAATTTTTGGCTATTTTCAAACTACATTTGATAAATTTGTTTTCGAATGTTTTGATGTGCCCAAAGCCACGTGCTTTTCATAAAAGCTTGGTTTTGAGATTTGATGTTCATTTCTAAAAGCTGAAACTGTAATAATGGAATTTTTGGAAGAAGCTAGTCCGTATAAAGACAAAGAATTTTGTTATTTAGATGTGTTTTTGTATGCATCTTGACAGTAATCGATTTATAATTCATATTTCATATTGTACTGTATATAATAAGTTTTATGACATAATGATTAGATTCAGTTATAATAGGCCCATTTATGTGAATGGCCAACTTTACTCATATTCAGAGCTGCATTAAGCTTTTTATAGATCCTAGGCACTTTTTAACTTTTTTAAATATAACCTTTTTCTTTTATATTTTAAAATTATTTTTGGATTGCAAAACATTACAAGAATTATTCCTGCTAGAAAAGGAACAGAATTTAGTATCCAGCTTTCCTAATACGAATATTGCTGATAGAATATACTTTATATGCAAATCTTATGATTAAATTCTGATGGAGAATGATCTTTTTTTAACATCACATTAAGAATCATATAAGATCTAATTTGTTTCAAATAAAATTATCATATTTAACAGTACTTTCCGTAGAAAGTGAAATATTAAAACAGTTGCCAGTTGAGGAAATTATTAAAGATCTTGCATGCATAAATTGTAGAAAACTCTACATAAATAAACAGATTGGAGCAAAGTTTAATGTTTTATTTTAATTTTCATAACTTCTATTTCCTCAATTTTTAATTTCGTAGGTTGTAGGCACTGTGGCTAAAGTGCCTAATGGATAAGATAGCACTCCTCATATTACATAGTTGCTTTGATTTGTTTTTTATTTTTGGAGTTTAAATTTTTGAACCCTTAATTATAATAATGATATTCTAATTTGTTAAAATTACAAAGTGCAAATTTGTTAAAATTACGGGAGTGCAAAACTTAAGTAACAATGTAATTTTTAAGTAGACAGCCATGAAATTGTAGAAAAGGGCTTTTTGCAATCAGTACAATGAATACCCAATTCAGTAGAAAGGTGATTCGTATGCAATTATCAGGAAAAAGACATCACAGGTGATGTGAGGGCACAAAAAATGCATAGTCAGCATACATAGTGCAATACTACGATTAAAAGAAGGACAAAAGGTGCTATTAAAGATATTTGCTACAAGTTCAAGTGAGTTTATATGTGAAATATGACTAGAAGAAACCATCTGGATGACTTTACACATGGTAGAATCATCGGCAAGCATATTGTGACGAGTGTAGCCCAAGAGTTTGGAATCAACAAAAGCATTATTTCATGAGCTTTCAGAGCCTTCCAAACCACAGATACAGCTGTAAGAAAGGTTGGTGGTGGTTGTCAAGAAAAACAATGCTAATGGATGATTGATATGTCCTGCAGGCGAAAAGAGATCAATACCAGTTACCAGGTGACATTGCTCAGTAGCTGCATATGGCAATGGGACAAAAAGTGTCACCATTTAATGTGGCCAGATGCCTTCATAAAGATGGCCTATTCACCTGCTGTCCTGAATGCTGCATCCCAGTGACAACTGTCCATCGGCAGCACCTTTAGATTGGTGTAAGGAACACAAAGACTGAACATCTTATCAATGGAGTCAAGTCTTCTTTAAAGATGAGAGTCATTTCAGAATCACAAGCAATTCTCAATGCTAGTTGATATGGAGAGAGGTAGGAATACATTTTTATTCCACTAACATCATGGAAAGAGACCATTATGGTGGTCCTGGTGTGCTCATTTGGGGAGGCATTACTATGAATGGGTGAACTGAGTTCTAAATTTTCAATGGAAGTACTGTTACCAGAGATTGCTATTGTCAGCAAGTGATCCTTCCATCATGTGCATTTGTTCCAAGGTGTCATTGTTGTAGACTTTGTTTTTATGGATGATAAATCCAGTACACATCAGACTTGTGCTGTTGAAAAGCTTCTAGAAAGTGCAGATATCACTAGAATGGATTGGCTAGTGTACTCCCCTGATTTAAATCCCATAGAACATGTGTGGGATGCTTTGGGGAGACACCTTTTGGCGTGATTATATCTGCTGGAGAACACCCAACAACTGAAAAAGATGCTCATTGAGCAATAATCACTCTTACCTCAACAACTGTTTGATAATCTGATTTTGAGTACGGAGAGACAGTGCCAAGCAATCATTGCAGTTAAGGGAGATCATATCCCTCACTAAGGGACATCTGTTTGTTGTTCCCCCTCTTGGGCTGACAATCATTTGTACCAATGCTACTCTTTCAATTAAGCCTTTTTTTGTTTGATTCCATATTGTATGCATTTTATTCATTTTTGTGCTACTATGCTTTCTTCATCCTTAGTACAAAGTACAAAATACTCTCTCTGTATTCTGAATTTCATGTCCTCCAGGTGATTTCTTACGGAGTTATGGCAAAAAAGAAAATTTGTTGCTTAAGTTTTGCACACCAGTGTAAATAAGATAACTGATTTTTGTAATAAAAATTTACACGTAGAATATAAGAAAAAATTATATTCATAAATTCAACTAAAATAAAAAATACAGGTAACTTCAACATCATTTAATTCATTTTAGTCTTTTGATTTGTTGAGTTAAAAAGACATTTATAAAATTGATTGCTATTTGCATGAACAGTGTGTTGTTTGTTTTACTGCATGTAATTTAATTTATACTTTAATGGAATATAATTTCAAAACATGCAAAATAAAACCAAACAAATTGCAACTATATTATATCTAGTCATTGTAAAATGTTTCTTTTTTTAAAAAAGATTAAAATAAATAAATCTTTTATGGTTTCTAAATATATATTAGTAATGACTGAAAATCTTAATAATTTGTAATTTTTTGTTTTTTGAAATGATTGAAAACCATTAATTTGTTAATTGTTCAGTACCTAGTGTAAAGGATTTTTGTCTAATGAAGCTCTTTTTTAATGAATACATTAGTTTGAAATAAAATCTATTTTAATTTTTAGTTTTGCTAATAATAATAAATTTTTAATTTATAAAATATATTTTATTTCAGAGAATTTGATAGAAATTATGAAAATGAAATAGATGAAAATCATTTCAAATGTATTGTGGTTCAGGCTTTACAACAGATGTTTGGCATAGTAAGAACAGCTTATTAAATATAAACATTAATCATATATTATGATAATTATAATTACAATTTTAGAATGCAATATCAATTAACACTTTATAAAATTAACATACAGTGAATATCTGTTAACTCAGCATTGTCAAGACTGACTTGACAATGCTGAGTTAACAGATGGAAATGATGGAAATTTTTCAGTTTTTTTATTCCCCAGACACAGTTTTACATATCTTCACATGTAAAACTGTACAACTATATTATATTTTCTATGATTATTTAACATGCAATTTCAGTTTGTTCAGGCTATTTCTAACCTTTGTTGGCTTGAAACAAGAACACTTCTTATTTTGTGCTTTGTGCATTATGTATAAATACAAATGAACTCTAAATTATTAAATTACATTAACAATATTGTACTATAGCTGTGTTCCACGATTGTTATTGATTCCAAATATATATATATATATATATATATATATATATAAAAATGGACATGTATGTCCCTATATCTCACTTTTTTGCCAAAACTACNCAATAGCAAGTTAGTCTGAAAATTTATAAAATGGGCTAGAAACGGAGGACCTAATTCTTGCATTCTGTGAAAACGGGTAAGATTGGCTATAATGTAATTATCTTAATTTTCACTATCGTTACTTTTTGCCCAGCGAAGCGGGTCCTTGCAGCTAGATTCTAGATTACTTAGAAAAACAGTCTTTTATATAGGCCTATATAAAAAAACTATATTACATACAAATAAAAACCCAGCGAAGCGGGTCCTTGCAGCTAGATTCTAGATTACTTAGAAAAACAGTCTTTTATATATATAAAAAAACTATATTACATACAAATAAAAACCCAGCGAAGCGGGTCCTTGCAGCTACTCCTAAATATTTCTCTTCTGATATCAAACCCATGCACTAATGTCTTTGGAAAAGTCTTTAGAAAAATCATGCATGAGCTAACTACTTTGACTTAGCATCATCATGTCAACTTGGTTTTCATCTGTGTACAGTACATGATGTTTATATTGGAAGTTGTCAATGGTAATAGTAAAGACCAATGTGCCAATAATTCCCAACAACATGGTGGATATGCCAGCTTATTGATTTGCCAGGTTAATGGAATGTCACTGTATAATAAAAATTAAAAATTTAATAGGACTATATTATGTGTTTTATAAATGCACTATATTTAGATTATTGACTGTATTTTGTATTCATAACATTATTTCTTTATTTTTATATAAAACGATTTTATAAAAAAAAAGAAATTATATTTACATAAAATGTAATTTTTTAAGACATTTTTAAAGTAGATGGAGTAAGTTAAACTTTCATAAAATAGTGTTTTAATTTAAAAAGTTTTATTTAATTTAAATTTGTAATTAATTTTTAGGATAAAGTTAGCATCTTAAAAAATTTTTAAATTTCATTTAACAGGTAGGATCAGCTATAGACATTGATGTCTTAAAGTATAGAGAAGAGGATAGAAGAGCATTTCTTCGATGCCCTGGAAAGTAAATATTAAATATATATATATATACAGTGGAACCTCAGTATACGACCTTAATCCGTTCCCGATGTTTGGACTTATACCAAATTGGACGTATACCAAACCAACCTTTCCCATAAGAAGTAATGTAAAAATGATTAATCCGTTCTCGTGTAAAAAAAATGGCTGGCTTTAAACACCTCGCTTTCCTGGCTAGTTCCTGCTTGATTTTTCGTGAGATCAGCGTGTATCTTTTTAGCTTTCTCGCAAATAATTGCTTCCGATACGCTGTCTCCAGCACTGTTTTTCAGTTATCCAAAGCAAAAGCAATTTCTCGACATGATCTAATGTCTTCGATCTCTGTTTAGAAATTGATTTAACCCCTTTCGCAACGTTAGCAGATTTAATAATGTCTTTATTTTTCGCGATTGTCCATATCGTCGTTCTCGGAATACGGTAAACAACAGTTAAAATCTCGAACACGCGTGCCACCTTCGTATTTCTCAACAATCTCTTTTATCAGTTCCATTGTAATTCTAGTCATTTTTTTAGTTTTCTGTCGCTTTTCATTTGTCTTTTTGTGATTTGTGATTAATAAAAATAATAAAATTTTACTTACGAATTAAAATCAGAAGAAATTTAACAAAGTTATAAACTGTGGCACTGCGAACGTCTAGTCTGGTCTAGTACACTGATAGTGCCACTTGTTCATTGATGGCATGTATAATTGAATTATGTCATATACTGAACAAAAGTCGTATACCGAGCAAAATTTGTTTCGTCCAAACAGGACGTATTCCGAATTGGACATATTCTAAAGCAGACGTATACTGAGGTACCACTGTATATATATATTTTTTTTTTCATTAAAAACCATTTTAATTATAAAATTATTTTTGATTAGAAAAATTATTGTTATAATTTCTTGGAGTTTTATTTATTATTGATAAATAAGTTTGAATTTTATATATAACAAATCCTCATTTAATGTCATCAGTGGGTTCTTGGAAACTGGGATGTTAAGCAAAAAGATGTATAACTAAACCAATCTTACCACATGCTAAATGATATAAACAAGATATAATTTGGTTAATATTCTAATTGGATCATATTTGCAACCTTCAGCATTTATTTTCCATCTCAAAGAATCAAATTTACTGTTTATAAAGAAAATTCAGCAGCAATAATTGTAAATTGCAAATGTACCTTTGTATCTTTCCTCAACAACATTAAGTTAGGACTAGCTATTTTACTTTCAATAATTTTGTACAAAATGCATGTAATGTCTTTTCAAAATTAGGTCAATAAAATAATTTTAAAGTAATAATTCAATTAATTGTAATTATTTTAGTTAAATCATGAAATTATTAATTTTATTTCATTGATATTTTTAAAATATTTAATTCAATTTGTTTCGAAATTGCAATTCTAACTTGTACTCAATATTTTCAAGTTCCATTAAGAAAGAATATCATTAACATAATTATATAGCATAAATATTATATTATGGGTCTGTAGTGGTCAAACTACAGCTCTTCTAGTTCTCTATTGTAACTCCCGTGTAACTCCCATTTATACAGTTTATTTTTATAAACTTGGTACATACTATTTACATATATGTAATATTTTTGTAAAAGAGTTAAACAATGGTTTTAAAATACAGATGTGTTATGTACTGTACAGAAACTCCAATCTATAAAAGAGTTTATGATATTTGAACACTGATGAAGAATTGGACAGAGTTTGATAACAGGATGGTGATTAAATGCTGTTGACTTTTTCTTTTTTGCAGATTTCATTTTTGTCTTAATTCTACTTCACTATTTCTAATTACCGTATTTTGACGAATATAAGTTGCTGTCAAGTATAAGACGCACCCCTATTTTGAGACAAAAAAATTTAGAAAAAATTGTTTTAATGGGATTGTCCAAAGATGCATTTTATTCGTTTTTTTATTTGAGAATATGGCGGATGGGTGAATCGATAACTTTATTAAACTGAAATAATCGTCATTTCTTAATGTAAACTCAGAGGTCACGTGATGACAGTTGACAGAACATGGCGGCGATGACTCGTGTGTCACTACTCTGATAATCTAGATACTCTAGCCATTCGGTTGAGGGACCATCCGCTTAACGGACCACTGCACAGGTTGGTCCCTGGAGTGGATCACTATTGTAGGTAATTTCACTGTAAAAATGGTTACCTGTCGAGTATAAGACGCACCATGATTTTGAGCCCTGAAAAGTAGTAAAAAAAGTGCGACTTATACTTGTCAAAATACGGTATATGTTCTGGTTAAAAAAAATCAAAGAAATGAAGACAAAGGAAAAACAAGATTAGAAAACAGAGAATTGTTTTAAAAAATGAAAAAGAAATCTTAGCTTAAAAATTAAATTCAATAAAATGTAATTTTTGCATAAAAAATCTACTACTAGAAATAAAGGAGTATCCTGTGTTAACATATCAATTTAAATTTAACCTACTTTCTGGAAGAATTTAGACTAAATTTTAATTTAGAAAGTTTCTAGGGATGTTTAAATCAGGGCTGCAGAGTCAGAAACACTGGACTCCGACTCCGGATAATTTTAGTAGGCCAACTCTGACTCCTGACTCAGGCAAAATTAAATTATGTGGGGGTAGAAACACTCATAGGGAGGTACCCTACTCTGAACAGAGCCCAGGCATATATCCAAATACTTTTATAGTTAGTATTTTTAATATTTAACTTACATTAATATTTATTTTTATAAAAAAATTAATTTTTAACAAATATTTAATAAGAAGAGAAAGGGGGCAATAAAATTCTACATTACATATCTTTATTCTACAGCATATGCACCTCAATTTCACTCTTGCAGAAAAGTTAGTCCAACTAAAAAGTGTGCGATCTAGTTACTTCAGCCCCTTGTTCAGAAAAAAAAAAAAATACATACTTTGATCAATTAGTCTGGCTCATTCAAAAAAATAGATTACTTATTTAGAGCAGAGTTAATAAAAGAATGATTCAAAAATATTCAAGTTCAATTGGGTCAAAATAATTTAATCACTAAACACAAATACTACAACAAAAACTACATATTTAATAAATTAAACTGCTGCATTTTGTATTTAAAATAAATGAATTATAACAAAATACAAAACATTTTAAAAAATTAATAAGAAAATTTATTTTAAATAATATTTAAATAAAAAAAAACTAAATTACATTTATAATTTTGAATTTTATAAAATGGTTTTAAGAAACAAAATCACTTCAATTAAATCCTCCTTCATAGATGCCCTTAAATCAGCTTTAATTATTTTCACTGACTTGTGTTGGGGGCATTGCTGTGACATATCTAGCTTCCATAGCCCTGGTTTAAATATATTATAAAATATAAATCAGCAAAGTTTTAGATAATTTATCTATTGTAAATTTTTTAAGAAAAAAAAGGAAAACCTGAGCAAAATCAGTTTATTTCAATGTAATTAAAAAGATTGATTGAAGTTTAATGAGCACAGGCTTTGGCACCAACTTTGCCCATAGACTTAACATTGTGAACTTTGTATATCTCCAGTCACAGATCAAATTTTAAAATGTCCAGACTGAGATGGATTCTGTTTTTATGCAAAATATGATTTAAATTGGTTATGCAGTTTCAGAAGAGTTAACTGTTGCATAAAGATCAAAGTCATCACTAAGAGAACTCTGCTTAATAATCTGACCTATATGAAAAGTCAATCAGATTACAGTTAACAAATTCACAGTAAAGCACCTTTTCTCTTTTTAGTAATATTTTAGAGAGATGTAAATAATGAAGGTGTTTTGGTATGACTTTAATTGATATCTTGTACTAGTTTAGTTTACAAGTTATATATTATTGTTATAAATATACTGTAGTTTTAATAGATGTTAAGCTTGTATGCTATTACTTGTAAAAATGTATTAAAATTTATATAGATAAGAGAAGTCAGCAACATGGATTTGTAGCTATAAGACCAAGCTTAATTTGATGGAGCATCTAACCTTGGCTAGCTAGGATTAGATAATTTTTTTTGGCTGGCCCTTGAAGCAAATGGGCACATCTGTATCTGGATGAGAATAGAGAGGTTGTGGCCAACGTTTTCATCGCAAAAATGTGTATGTCGAATGTTCAGCACTGCCTTCCTGCAAGCCTAGAAGTTTGACAATGGCATTTGATACATTGAGCATGATTCCACTGACATTCCAAATGCCATTGTCAAACTTCTAGGCTTACAGGAAGACAGCGCTGAACGTCCGACGTACACGTTTTTGTGATGAAAACATCAGCCACAACCGTTCTAATATTGCTCTTCAAAATGTTTGATTGAACATGTATTAGAATTGGGCCTTCCCATGAAATATCTTTATAGATAATTCAGAATTGGCACAGAGAGCAAAATTTAATTACTTAAAACAAAGCATAGTAATAGATGGTATCAATGTAATATGACTTCTATTTAATATTTAATATTAAAGTGAATGAAATTTTTAATTATTTTCTTTAATTTTAGTTGAAAAATTTTCAAATTTTTTTATGACTACAGTGTGTGCAGTTTAAATATTCTATTAATTCGTAATGTTGATTAACATATTACACAATGTTACTACAATTTTTTAAAAAAAGTTTAATTATTAAATATTAATTTTGTTTTATTATATTTATTCATATAATTTATTTTAAAGGAAAGTTGAAAAAGTCCGTATTGCACTAACTATATTTTCATCATATGAAAATGTTAATTGTTGTTTCAGGATAAATAAGGTAAATAAATAGTTATATATTTTTCAGTTTATAAATAGTTGTGATGCTTGAAATTTTAAAAAGTTAAATAATATCTTTATTTATTTATGTTTAGTTTATTAGAATGTGCAAACTATATAATCCTCAAAAATTTATAAGATATTTTTTCCATAAAACTAGTAAAAAGCTTTGTTTCATATTGTTACATAATTTTATACTAGTATCATTTCAATTCTTATTTATCTTCTTTTTTATCTAATCTATCTTCTTCTTATTTACTTCTAAGTTGACTTAGGTTTTGCAAACTTATTGACTCCAATCCTTAAATTTATGTTGTTTCAGAAATATATTGGAAGAGTTTCTAGGGGCCAGGAATAATTTATTACTTGATCATATGTTTGGGAAAGTTGTTTTGGGAAGAATGAAGTGATTTGAAGATGATAAGAAGATTGCGTTCTGAAAATATTAATCATACAAACAACTTCTGGCTCCATAAAACTCTTCCAGCATTTTTCTGCATTCCAGCATTCAAATAATTTATTGTTAATACAAATACCAAAAATTAATATTGTGAAAAATATATATACATATACATACATACAGGTATCCCTCTTACAACATGGCATTCCTGCAAAATGGTTTTGCTCTAATACAGTTCAAAAGTTGGAGACATCCCTGTAGAAAATGCACAGTTTTTATGTACAATCATAGTCATTCAATACTTTTTTATTCAAGCAAGCTTGTATGTTGTCTCATATTTGTCCATGGATTTTAGCTTATTGAAATATTCAATGTTGTTTTGTGCCTTTCATCTGGTTTTCTTTAATGAGAATTGATTGTACAATTTTTCTTCTTCCTTGTCTTAGATTCTTATTTTAGGTTTCTTATAAACCAGGCATTGCTATTGTCACTGATAGTGCTGTAAATGAACCTGAAAGACTGACTATCACTGTGTTTTGTTTTTATAGATTAAATTAAAAGTTACTATATGAAAATATTACATTTTTAAATCTCTTAAACAAATGCAAGCAAATGAAAATATCAGATTTATGAAAAAAGTACAGAAACAGCAATATGTTGCTGATACTTCAGATTAAGGTCAACAGGAAAGCTCAGAAAATGATGATATTTTGCAAAAAGAAAATGATCTTATTTAACAGTGTTTATCAGTGAAGAATAAATTAATATTAACATGCAATACTTTTGATTTTTGATTGCTGTAGGAATCCATCTTGTTACCATATGAATGACGGACCTTGTAGGTTTGTCATTCCACAAAAACCACATGAATAAAATAAAACAATAATGTTTAATCAACTTATGGTACAGTACCTTCACTGTAGGAGCTCAATCCTATTCCACAAACTGGAGTCTTACTCTTCTCCTGTCTTCATCAACAAAACTATCCAGTTCCTGCTCAACTGTTCCCCCCCTTTTTTTCTGTCTCTTTCTTTTTTTTTTCTTTTAAACTATCTCCTCCAATTGGTTGAACTCATTGTTCCAAGTCACAAATCAGAGGACTGAATTCTGATATCACTACAATTGCTTTAATAAACATATTTCACTTAATTACAAAAAGAATATATACTTTTGCTAACTTTTTAACCTAACCATATGTTTTATACAAATCCTTTGTTTTGTATATTACATGGATTTGCATAATACAGCACTTTTTCAGAACCTAATTACTGTGTTATATAGGGAATATCTGACTGTATATGTATAATATTAAAAGGTCTGATCAATTATACATATGAAGTTTAGTGCATTCCAGAAAATTACTACACGAATTGGGGAATTTCATTTTAATGGTAAATGTTTAAGAGTGGTTTAATGAAATATCAGATACCACTTTGTAAAGCATGAAAATTAGGAAATATACAGCATACAATGGAAAAATAATGAAAATATATTTGGAAAAGGATTTTGTCATTTAAAATCCTTTTTTAGCTTAGCTTAATATTGGGTTGTTTGGAAAGTAAGTTTGTTTTTTTTTACCACTAGATGGATTAGTTGTATTTTTCCCACCATTTTCATTCTAAACCATATTATCATTATATATTTTGACAGCTAGCATTTTAAGGCTTATTTGAAAGTAAAAATGTTTATATTAATTTAATAACAAGGATTTTGCATCTTTTACATTTATATCATTCAACTAGAGCAAAACTCTAGTTTATAAAATAGTTGATTAAGACTATAGAAACCTTTCCTAATTAAACTAAATTTTAATAATTTATATTGTTGCAGGTGACTCCAGATTTAACATCTTTAAGTAAAAATACTTAAATTTAACTTTTTTGTATCATCATCATTTAAAATAAATACTATAATTGTACAATGTTATTAAATAAAATATATATATTAAGAATAAGTGTGTTCATTTGGCAGGATTAGATGTGTCCTCATGTGAAGGCAGGTTGGGGTGCATGTTGTCACATTTTCAAAATTGCTGACCCAGACATTTTAAAATAAGGATGTTATACTTAGAAATAAAAAATTAGGTTTTTTTTTTTATTCTGAGTAGATAATAAATATATATTTTTTTTTATTAGAAGGTAAGCATGTACAGTACAGTCGACCCCCTATAACTGTTGATAATTCCGTTTTATATGAATTCCATGTTGTATGAGTACCTTAGATTTTACAAATATGTGTGCTGGGCTATGAACGGCTCACATATTTGTAAAATCTAAGTAACTCGTACAACATGGATTCATATAAAACTGAATTATCAACAGTGATATAGGGGAGTCAACTGTACATAATATATTATTAAAGTAATACAGTAATCACATGTGGCATATCCAAAAATAATTAATAATAGTTTGATGTAGATATTAATTGCAAAAATAATATATAAAAGTAAAAACAATAAATAATAACACATACCAACATTAATAATATTAAGTTACAAAAGATACATTGTGCCTAATACAATATATCAATAATATAAATACAAGGCATGCCCAATGTCATTTTACAGCAAGAACTGACAAATTCGCATGCCAGTTAAGGGATTGTGTTGGAACAAACCTAATATTTGCAATTTTAAAAGTACATTTTCTGTCACTCTTAGCCTAAGGATAAGATGGGGATAAGTTTTGGTGGGGTGTGAAGTTAGTCTTTAACTGTTAAAATAAAATACTCGCAAATATTTTTATAAATTTATTTTGTTTAATCATAATTTCACAATTTATACGAAAACCGGACAAATTAATAATTAATCTGGACCACGAATTTAAAAACCGGTCTGGTGGCAACATTATTGGGATGCATGGCACCTAACTAATGAGTAAAAAAAAATTAGCAACGAGTTGCATTCTTTCCCGGTTGTTACGAAATTTTATTTTAAAAATAATATTTATATTATTATTAATCATACTAAATTTGTGTATGACGCCATCTGTTATGAGGTTATATTATAAAAAACTTTTTATATTATTATAAATTGGCAAAAAGCTTAACTCTGAAGATAGTAATGAGTTTTATAAAGAAGAAAATTGTAAATGCTAATAACGAGTAAAATCATTAAGTTCGACCTCTCTCAAGATTTGACACATGATACCTCTCTATCTCACCACCCCTCGACCTTTAATCAGCAAAATTTAATAGTATCGATGCCCCTTCTACACAAGCTACCATGCCAAATTTCGTTTCTTCATTATTACCCCATCTTGCGATATTAAGCAAAATAGACGCTAGCATATACACACAGATGGAATTTTTACCCCTTTTTTGGGTTCTGGTGTTTCAAAACGTGGAGATTTGCAAAAACCTCGGGTGGGGGATCAAATTTGACACGATTCCACTACTTTCCTTGTCATGCACACAACAGCCGGGCAAATTAAACTAGAATCGTCGGATTATTACCCAATATAAATTAAATTCAATTCGAATATTCTCGTTTTATCATCAAAAAGACTTCGCATATTTATAATAAACTGGAAAAATGAAAACAAATAAATTTGGAAAGTATTTTAATAATAATCTTGATTCGTTTTTCAAAAATTTTAAGCCAGTTTTATTTTCCTATCCATGAAGTAATTATTGTAATTACAAATTTAATTATTACTTTTAAATTGTCTATTCGTATCGTAAAGCCAGTTCGTTGCCCTTGTTTATGACGAATCTGATTTCACATTTATAATTTCTTCGTTAATGATTTTATAAATCTTTGTAATACGTAATAAAATAATAATGGTATTTTTAACGTATTACTTATCTGTTTCCGTTCAAAGAACTCCCGACCGATGTTTTATGGAATACATACAATGTGGGCACAATTCACACTAAGTTACTTAAATATTTGCTTTTGTGATAATTTCAATTACATTGATTAGAAAAGAATATTTGTGTTTCATTTAAATAAATAGTTTTACTTGATAAATATAGGTATTCGCATTTTTCGTCCTTGTGTTTTTAAACACGAGGGCGAGCATCTGGGTTTCAATCATTCTTGTATATTGTCAACAGTAAAAATGAATAGCAATAGAAAAAGAAAGCTTTATGTTGCATTCCAAATTGCAATTTCAAAGCCATACGGGAGCCCAATATAAGTTTTCGTCTATTCTTACATGAAAAACAGATGATTATTCGGAAATCAGAATGCGGAGCTCATAAGTATAACCGACAGAAAGACTATTAATTAAGAATTTGCAAAAAGTTTCCCGATTGTTCAGCTTTATATGAACAAGTTATGCTGTCAATTTTAAAAGATTTTTTCCTTAATGTTTAAAATGCCAGTAATTTTGTGTGGGATACAGGATCGGATTTAAGCATTTCGAGACCCTAAGCTGAACGCTGTGTCAGGCCCGTTACCAACCCATCACATCTTTAGAAGTCAATCATAAGAAGAAAAGAATTAACATAAACATATTATCTGCTATTTATTTTGTGTAGTATTTAAAGTATGTTTTGTTGGTTCATAAAAAAAATTATTAGAGAATTTGACTTCAATTTTCTTTTTTGTAGAAATTTTTCAGGCCCCTTGAAACTCGAGACCCTAAGCAAAAAGGTAACATAGATTGCTTGTAAATACGGCCCTGATGGGATAGAAAAATACTGCGAAGATTGCAGCATAGTTTACTATTAAATATTCAGGATGGTCAACAATCACAAAGATCGTAAGACGTCCAATTCATTGCGGAGTTACTTTCAATCGAAGTCAAAAAATCGAAATCTTGTTCATGTATTAATGATACTAGTCTTGAATTGAAACACTAAAGAGGACACGGATCTCGGTGCAAAAATTTCTTATTGAGCCTTACAAATATCATAATTTCATTAAATTTATTAATCAAACTGGTCCTTCAAAGTCCGGAGCTTGAAGCACTTCACATAGCTATATAATTACTGCTCTATGATTTTTGACTTGTACAAACTTCTGGGTTACAGTTGATGTTACTTTTTGCAAATTTTAAAATTTGCAAAAAATTTCACATTACATAAATCTCAATAATTCACAAATCTGAATTCATCTTGCGACGTACTGTACTTAAAATGGATTCGCGACATACGGGTTGAAAATGACTGATAAAGCAAGCGAAAAATCAAAGCTGAAATTCGTTTCATTAAAACATCGCGTGCTTAATAATAATTATTTTATTTCTGTTCTTAGTTAATTTCTTATGCAATTTTTGACGGGTGAAAATTATAGTCTATGGAATCTTATTTTCTATTTAAAAGCATTTTCCTGCTCTGTGTCGTTGTAATTATAATATGCATTTTGGGCTTTTGTTGGATTTAATGAGCTTAAATTCTAAAAAAAGTCATACTACAAAATACCTTTGATTTTCATTAAAAAATTAAAGCTTTACTGCATTTTCAAAGATAAGACAATTTTCTTCTTTAAGATAATTTTTTTTATTATTAAATCAACTCTATTTGAAGAAAACATTCAAATAAGATAGTAAAAATAATATACAAAATTTTGTAATTTATTAAATACGCTATTCATTAGTTCATTTTTTCTTATCGCTGAAAACTGTAAATATCAGTTACTAGAATAATTTATATGAAAATATTTTCTATGTGTACTTCTTTGACCTTTTGAACTATTAATCAACAAAAATAATACATTTCACGAGTTTAAATGACATATTATTCCCCCCAAAGTTCTTTTTTGTTTTTTTTTTAAATTCCAATTTTAACTTCGAATATTTTAATTTACTATTTATCAACTAGCAATTATTTATTGTGAACACTGTCATAATGCCGGGCTCCAATTTTTTTAAATCATTTTTTAAGATGTAAAATTTATTTAAAATGTATGCCTTCCACCCCAAATTAGAATTGTATGCCCATAATACTTTTCCTGTTAGCAACAGTCATGTCGGTCATCTAACTCCTTTCAGGGGAAAATGTTTGAATTGAAATAACATGACTTGGTTTGCATCGAAGTTTGTATATAGTTAATCGGGGCATCCTGCCCCTAAGCTTTCTACATCTGGTCTCGACTTTATCTAACTCCGTTCTCGAAATTAACTAAAGACAGACAGACATGCGGATGACAGTGGGAATTTATAGGTCTACAATTTTTTCAAATTGTAGCCCAATGACATTTCCAGTATTTTATATCTTCCTCGTAAGGCAAAATACAGCTGTGCTACTATCCAAAACAAAAGTATACATCGTAAAAACACGTAAACAGATAATAAAAATATCTTCTTTACTCGCCATGTTCAATCATCAGGAACAAACTATTCTCCATAGCAGAGACGACCTTTCTTTAGAGGCTACGCCTCTGCTAAATTATGTAAAACAGTCTAAAATATCCACAGGTGACAATCCCCTTCACAATTAAAAATATAATTATTCTTTGTACCAAATGATGTTTACATTTACAAAAAGTAAACATCATTTTGACGTATTTTTTCAAAACATTTTCCTATACTTTCATTTCTGCAATTTCAGAATGTGAAATTATTTTTTCTCAGAAATTTTGTTTTACGTAAATCCATCAGCTTCAAGGCGTGTTCTAATTTCATCAACCTATTACGGTATTGCATAAATGAAACAATTCTGAGTGATATAACCAGTCATTACGAAATTCTGAGAATGTATATTTTCATTTTTGACTCCTTTCGCTCTGTGGACAATAAGAGGGCCTTTTTAATCGTATCCACCGTCAGTGCGGCCATGCTTACACTGGTGGCTAGGTCCGAAATTTCTGAGTTGCTGTCTGGATTCGATCCGTGGTCCTCAGAGTGATACGATACCATATCCACCTCGGTCATCCGACCGTCTCTGAAAATGTATTACTTTTTATAATTGTAAGAAACATAGTAAACATGTGTTTTAGGCCTAATCTGCAGATAAATTGATAAATGCGTGTACATAACTTGCAGGCAAACTTTGAAACATTGACACACATTAATAATTGATTCAGAAGTTTGATACAATATTTACAAGAATTTATGTATGCTAAAATAATTACTCCCTTTCGAAATTTGTTATTATTAATTTAGTTCAAAAAGGACGTGTTTTCTTAATATTTAAAAATGTGTTGTTAACTAAATGAATTGATATGAAATTCTAAAGCTTATCTTTAACAAACGAATCTGCAAATAGGTTTTATTTATTTTATATATCTAGAACAGAAAATGAAAACGAAATTATGATTTGTTTTATTAATTAAGTATTTTCTTTTAATTGAAATGGATTTTTTTAAATTTTACTCAATTGAATTTCTCTTTACAACAAAATACATTGATTTATGGGGCAATTATCTAAATAAATAATTCGCTATTTTAAGATAGATTATTTACTGTAGATAATATATCGTCATAACTAATTTTTTTTAGAAAGTAACTTCTTATTGTTAAATACTAATAATCGATTTAATAATAAAAAAAATTACATATCTGCTATTGTCAATACTTATCTAGATAAATTGTTTCACCTCAATCAATGATTAATTTTTGAAATGTAACTGTAGTTAAATTTCTATAAACAAACGTTGGGAAAACTTATCGTGAAATAAAAAAAAAAACATATTTTTCAATTAATTTTAATTACAGGTTTATTTTTTTATTCAACCAGATATGCAACAATAACACAAATTAATTACTGTATTAGTATGAAAAATCAATTAAGCTAATAAGTTTTAAATTCTTTTACGCATTAAACATTCAAAATTAAAAACAATTTATTTATTTATAACAAATTATATACTTTTAATACATAAAATATAACAAATTATAATTTTTTTTATAAACTGATCTATGGCTTTTAATGTGTTAGAGATTCTCATTGTTCTTTTAGTTGTAATACAGTATAACATTTTATAAGTTATATATCTATTAATAAAACTTATGTATTTTTAATACTCTAATTTACATAATATTTAATAACTTCATAATAAATAAGTTCTGGCATATTTTAAAGCTTTGGACCACTTTCAAACAAATTTATATTTTCATTGATTTAATAGGTACTAATGTATAACTTAATTCTTTCCTGACTTTTCCAACTTTCCTGAGATTTTGTTCCAATTATTACATCTCAGTTAAGTATAAGATATTAAAGGAATAGAAAATAATCAAATACATAATTTATACATGCTAATTAAAATTAAATTGGTATATATTATTCATCATTGTAATTTATAGTAAGAAAGAAGCAAAAAAAAATTTCAATNAGAAATACATAAAAATATTTGATACATATTTATTTTAATTTTATTCTTTGAATAAAATTAATTCAAAATCAAATTGTCTTGAAGATAACAGGCTCCTTCATTCAAAGTTATATTTTAGTGCTGCCATAAAATACAATTTGCAAATTAAAATGAAATTAATTTAAAGAAATTATTCTTATTTAGTATATAAATACAATATATACGTATGTGTGTATAAAAATTAATTTAAATGTGAATATTTAAATTAATAACGTTCGTGCGCATTTTTTTCTTTATTTAAATTTCCTTTTGGTTCTGTCAACAATTAAAACAATGGTGTAAGTATTGCTTTAAGATTAACAGTACAGGAGTAAAAGCACTTTCACAATGAAAATTAAGCATAAACATAAAACTTGNTTCAATTCAAGCCGCCTTGTAGATAAAAAAGGCGCCTTTGTTCAAAATATTTTAGCGCTGCCATAAAATAGAATTTGCAAATTAAAATGGAATTAACTTAAAGAAATTTTTTTTAAAATTTAGTATATAAATACAATATATACGTATGTGTGTATAAAAATTAATTTAAATGTGAATATTTAAATTAATAACGTTCGTGCGCATTTTTTTCTTTATTTAAATTTCCTTTTGGTTCCATCAACAATTAAAGTAATGGTTTAAGTAACCCTTAAGATTAACGGTACGGGAATACAGACCCATTCATAATGAAATTTAAGCATAAAGGTAAAACCTTGTATCTATGTTATTTAATGCAACCATTCACAATGAGTTACGCAAGTGTAATCTTAAACTTAATCATAAGACATTAACATAAATAAAGCTTAGGGTTTACAAACTTAAGTTTTTGTACTTTTTACGTAATTTAAAACAAGAAACAATCATAGTGGTTATAGAATTCGCACTGATGAATTTGTCTCTGGTTCAACAGATAAATCCCTCATCACCTGTTGCTTGCACTTTTAAGTTTTCTGATGCAAGATACTTAACCATGCTTCAGGTTTACTTATATCGGTTAACTAACAGCTATACTATCTTTATATCATCAGTCGTCGTGCAAACATCAATCTATTTCATTGCCAACTATTATATTAAAATAATATTAAATTATATTTGAATTTAATATTTTAAAGTGCGCTATCGATCGCCCAAATAATTTGGCCGCCTGCGTGCTTGCACGCACTGCATGCCTATCAGAACCAGCTCTGACTTTGCGAGTTTGCTCAAACCTATAATAAATATGATAAGAGCCCGCTTAGTGCCCAAGAATATAAAAATATCAAGCGAATTGAGATTAATAACCCGTAAATCGCTGTTATCTTATGATGATAAATCAATTAATCATTAATTATTACTTACTTATTTACTTGCCGTTTATCTCTTCGATTATAATAAATGAGTATAAAAACCTGCAAACAGACTAAGTTAGAAAGCTCTGTAGATTTATAAAAACAGTGTGTTGAAACAGTAAAACTATTGAAACTTTAACATTTTGAGTGTCTTTTTCATTAAATATCGATTAAATAGATCACACTGAATCAGGCAACTAATCTTGAGTTGATGAATGTTTTCATTGCATAATCTATCCACAATACCATCGCTTCTCACTCACATAATTAAATATTTACTTTTGTTTTATTTTAAAAAAATACTCGAATGTCAGCGCTAAGTTTTTTAACACTGTAGTATAAACAATATGAATAATCTAAATTTATTCAAAATCATCTAAGAAAAATCTGATCATCACAATTGTAAATACTTTTTAATAAGGTGATACATTTTTTGTGATTGTATTAATGATAAGTGAATCTCCATGTATCATGTAATTTTAGAATCAAAATTTAATGTTCATTCTATGAAATTATTCGAATATTGTCATAGAAAGTAAATGGTATTCTATAACCACTATGATTGTTTCTTGTTTTCTACAAAGAGGTATTATTTTAATAAAATTTGGTCTAATAATAAATACATCAAGTTAAATAAATAAAGAAACTATCAAATTTGTTATAATTTGAGTATATAAATGATAGATAATTCATTACATTAAAGATAGAATTACCTTTAGTAAACTTATAAAATTGACAAAAGATTGATCTTTAATGCAATGAACTCGTACAATATGAGGAAAGAGAAGTACAATTTATGCATTAGCAAACATGCTGTGACAAACTTAATTAAAAAATATATTTGATTATATATTACAGTATTTTTATTTTTAATATTTATTATTAGTTATTATTTATCCCTATATTATCTACCTAGTTATATGTACAAAATACTACAAATATTGCAAATTTTTTGTTTGCTGAAGAGTTTTAATAAAATTTTTCAGTTTTTCATAACAATTATAAAAAATACGCTAATAGAGTTTAGTAAAAAATTCTCTAATTATATACAATATTGTGTTAATAAAAAATAGTAAAAATGGAAAGGAAATTATTTCTAGAATTAAATAAAGTAAAAGTTCTTAATAAAGTGCAATGATATTTTTACTTGTCTCTAAATTTTCTCGGGGTTTTTCTGTAATTCACATAACTTCTAACAAAGTTTCTGATGTGAAGAGGTCGGCATAAATAGCTATTCTGATAATTTTAGCATATCAAGAGAAGGAACATCAATTTAAAACAGTCTGATGGCCATTTTTTATCAATACCTTACTATGAAGGCTATGGGATATGGTAATAAAATATCAATGCATTTCTCGCTTTTGGCGATTCGTTTATGTTTCTTTGGGTTAACAATATGAGAATTCTATGATAGCTGAGGAAACAGGTTATGACAGTAATTCAATAATCGCCAATATTTGATTATTATCTATTTCTTTCTGTATGTAGATGTCAGAGGCTGTATGTATCGTGATTAGATAGCCGGTGATTATATCAGTCTATTTCTGTAAGTGATTCTGGATTCTCTTCCGAATCGATTCCTCAAAATTTATCATGGCATGATAGATGAAGAAACATGGGTAGGGCATGGTTCCCTATATCTGTCACCAATGTTATCTGATTCATTAGACGTTAGCTTTATAATGGAATTGGCTTTAATGTAATAAATATTTGGTTTCTGATCAAAACTTTGAAGTTGTCTATTCTCACTATACGTGATAAAATCCAATCCAATTTACATTTCATAAATATAATAGTATCGAGAACTTGAATAATCCTTTAATCACGCAATCCAATGTGGATTGTGTGATTCGCCGACATCTTATACAATAATTATTAACATTCGGATTGCCTCAAGCAAGCTGTTATCGTCATTCATTAATCTTTCTGTTTTAGCTATTAAAAACTCTATTTCTCGGAATACGGGCCGTTCAAGTATTGGGCCTACATCAACATTAATTTGCCCTTTTTTGATTATCTCTCCCCATCATCACCCGTCATCAGAAATCAATGAGTTCTTCCCTCTATTACAGCATCAGACCAGAAGTTTAAAGCAAAAATTATTTTCAGACAATTTTGTGATGTCCCGGGGAGAAAATATTACGTCATCAATGACTCACCCTCCATCCCCGTCGTCAGCAATCCCATTGTCAGATACGAACGAATTATTCCCCTCCCTCATAAATTGCTGACATAATACTTGATTGCTCCCTTAAAATGTTAATTTTTCCTTTATTTTCCATATCTATAGTCTCTGAAATAGTCCATATCTATTACAAAGAAAGTAGAGTTTAGAAACTAGTATGAAATGTCATTATGTTTATCAAGAATTTTTGTGTTCCTTTTGTCTTCCAAAGATTTATATTATCGATTAAAAGACATGCTTTACATTACTTCATTTATTTAATTTGTTTGTAAACAAAATAATATAACGAATCTGTTTCAATATGAAAAATATCATTGAAATACAATCTTTTGTAATTTCTAAGTTTTAATAGGATGAAACTATAGTATTTAGTTTGTACTGTATGGTATTCATTATCTTTAACTTCGTAATAAATAAACACACAATCAAATGGAATATGGCGAGTTTTAAAACAATGAAGAGCATTATATAAATACAGCAGTATTTAAAATTAATTCATTAAACTGTATATTTCTAAAATATTTAATATAATTGCCAGGATACATTGATACGATGCAGTAAGTATCGATACAAACTTTTCAAACGAGACAATACAGTACATTAAAAGTATTTTCATCTTGTCTTTTTTCCACACGTCAAGAAATAACAGTCTCACGGTTAAATTTTTTTTATACATTTTCTGAGTTTGTACTTATAGTCCTGGCATTTTAAAAAAATGGCCGGAACTATAAGTATTATAAGGACCATAAGGATAAAATATTTCTTAAATATTTTATCAAATATACATTTTTTTAATTGTGCCATCGCCAGAAGGAAGATTTTAACGTTTTACATATTGACGAGAAATCTCTAAAGAAAGGTCGACTTCGTCGTGAAACTTATTTCCTGAGTTGTGTAGGAAGGACAAGATGAAAACACTTTTAATATATTGTCTCCTTTGAAATTATTTTAAAATTTTCTAAGTTTGTATATTTCTATTTATTTTTTCCTTATTTAAAGTTTAGAATTATTTGTTTTCTTGTTAACAATCCGTTAAGATGAATCACTGCTATGTTCTAGAACAGCGGTCTGCAACCTTTCTGACCTCACGGACCACTAAACTCACAATTTTGAATCCCGCGGACCACTGTCATGAATTTTTTAAAACGATATAAAATGATCATAAAAGTTCAATTTTACTATATAAATATGAAACTCGTTTGTTTAATTATAACAAATTAATGCAAGCCTAAAGTTCATTGCTGTTTGAAATAAGTTTATGGATTCTTAGTGCTTTTCCACGAAAGAAGACACTCACAATATTGTTTATTGTTCATTATTTATTGATAACAGTCGCTTCGTATTTGGTTTTTACATTCGAATAAAAAAACCCAATGAGTGAAAAAAAGGAACCAAGCATTTTGCATTTCTTTTGTAATACATCGCGTAACCTTCAGTTGATAAATGTCCAAATTTTTCTCCACGGACCACCCAAATTTTCTCGAGGGCCATCAATGGTCCACGGACCACCGATTGCCGACCGCTGTTCTAGAGAACATATTATATAACTAAATTTTCTTTTTTAGCATTGATAACTTTTAGATTATAATATATTTCAAGTATTGTATGTGATATAATATCAATANAATTAATTCAATTAATAATTCAGTCAGAACACAATGTTAAGAATAATATATTAATTATATACAATATTAATATAATTACAAGTTTTAAATTTCATATCATCAAAAATTGTTATATTCCTCACTCCTGCATCTCCGAAAACATGAAAAAATGCTAAATGATTGTCTATGGTGATGTGGACAATAACCTATATTTTCAGGAGATTCAGCCATGAAGCGTTGGAAATCAGTTTGAGGTAATGCACCATGAACATAATATTCCTTTATTGTTTCATATGTGTCCATTATCACAGAAATAAAGAGAGAAATGACAACATATATGAAAAGACAGATAAAGAGATAAAGATATGCTCGGCTGAAAATCCAAATAAGAGTATTATTTGTATCAAGAATAGCAAATGTTGCAAACATATCATCACCGTTCATGAGAGAAAACAAACATTCTGAAGTAGTACTAAGATATCGAAATTTAATGTGATATGGTCCAAGTACAACCCAGCCACAAAAACAAAAACCTCCATATAGCAATAAAGCACATAGCATGAATCTCATAACATTAGGTAATGCTTGCTTTAAAGTAAGAATTAAAATATTATATTTATGAAAGAAACCCAAATACCTTAAGACTCCAGCCCAAGCTAACAAATTTCCCAACCCAAGTAAAATTGAACATAAATTATATTGATCTCCTTCAGATATTCTTTGTTCAATTTGAATTTTTATTGCAGACCCAGATATAATAAGCATATCATTAATTATTATCATAACAAACCAAAAATCAATAAAATCTAATTGATCTTGGAATGACAACTTTTTCTCATATTGTTCTTTAAAAAATGAAGAAACTTTTACCCGTAACAACTGTCCTCTGTATAGAGATCTGCAACATAATATAGCCGAAAAACTGCACAATATTATTATTACCGCATTCAATATCTGTCTGCCTATTACATTTAAAATATCATCATCGTCGCTATCAGAATAATCTACTTTCACATTGCAATGAAGTTTAATAGTGTATGTAGATAGGGATACAATAATTTGTCCATCATGCTGTGAATTATCATATAAAATAGTAATGTTTAGTCTAAAACAGTCAGGATTTTCTAACTTAGACAAAGATTTTACAAACACTAATTTTATAGAAAACTTTAATTCTGCAGATATTAAACAATCAAAATTTATAGTGTCATTTTTTTCTCTTAAAATCTGTTGTATAGAAAAATTATCCCATCTATGATCATTAGGAGGATAAAGTGTTGGTATTTCAATACATTTACTAATTGGCGTATTATCTAAATTTATAGTTTCAGTATGTGTTGTAAGATTTCCTCGAAAGAAGGTCCTGCAGAATACTAACGGTTTCATGCTACCATCTTTACTATCGTATCCAAAAGATCCTATTGTAATATCATTCATTTGTGCATACTTTTTTACAATATGATTGACATTTCTATAAAATTCATGCTTTGTATACACTGCGTAAGGTCCAGACGACGGCGGATAAGCCACGACATCTCTCGTAGAATCCCAACCTAGAAGGAATATATGCCTAAGAGTATTAGTTGCATCATTATGTTCTTTCACATATTTATAACTGTGATAACCGAAGAAAACCAGCTGAATTGTGACGAGTATAATTTTAATAATTTGTAATGTTAACTTCCAAGGATATTTCCTTTTAATTCTCCATTTCTCCAGAGGATTCATAAAATGAAACCTTATCTTGCTTCTCAGTTCCATTTCATATTGAGGAGTTAGTACTGAAGGTAACTCTGATAAATTGTTTATCTCTACGTTATTTGAAGATGACGAGTCATCTGTCAAGTTAGAACTGGCCGAAGTCTTCCTTAGTGTTTTTCCCATTTGATCTTTATGGTATTCAACGGCAGTATCGAACGAATTCTGAGAAGATATATCTCCACTATTTTCCAAACTGTGACAATGTTTAGGTTTCCGATCATTTCCAATCCCCGAAGGGATGTTTACCTTGTCGTCTTTCTCCATTCACATTGTTTACCTTCAAACGCAACTTATCATGCTATAACGGGACGAAATACACCTATAAAATAATAAATTAAACATTCAGACATTATAAAAAAATTATAACTTACATGCAAAGCCATTTTGTGACATAACACGACTAACAACAACAACAATAAAAAAAAACTTGATATTTATGCATATGAACACTAGATGTCGCCTTTCGAAAGAATCGTTAATATTATAAATACAGTTATAACCTGTATCGATATTTTAAAACTTATGTAAACTTAATTTTATTAATTTTATATTATATCTTATAAGTTTTGAATTAAAATTAAGACATTAATAAAAAATAATTTAAAATATTAAACAATTTTAAAAATATGTATAATTATACTTACCCCTTTATAAATATTATTATAATTTTAATTAGTAATATTTTTCTACGTTATTAAAATTAATAACAAATCTCAAATTGATAGTTTTTTTGCAGAGACGTGTTTAACTCGGGTCGAACTCTTTGGTTGCGGTCCTAAGTCACAAAGCCGCTCATCTCCAACAAATACTGTATTTAATTTAAAAGCAATATATCTAAGTATAACTTGTTGAGGTTATATCTAAATCCGTCCCTGCATCTTGTGACAATCGTAATAAAAACAAAATGCTCTTATATGATTTGATACTTACATCTCATTCACCGGAGAAGCGTTTACAGTAATGTGAATCAATATTTACATTTATATCATATATATAAGAGATCAATCATTAAAGAGATCGATTAGTATATTTTTGAAATGCGATACCTAAATTTGACATCTCTGTCTACATTATATCGAAAGATTTCGACAAATATGATTAAAGTGTTGATTTTATAATATATACTGTATGACTATTTGTGGTTAGTCATATACATTATGATATAAATTGTTTCGACTTGTTGTGCTTTCTTAATTACAAACTTTGTAATGATTTCTTAAACACTTTTCATCTTGTGGGCATTAAAAGAACCTTTTTTCCAATCTCATCATCAGTTCGGCCAGTTCCATAATGGAGGGAACAATGATCATGAACGGAGGCAGAATATACCCGGGTCAACTCATCTACAAAGATTTTTGCGACAACCATGACTCAAATCGAAATTTTTCATCTTTATCGTTTCGGCTATCTGGCAATCATTAATATGTATTATGCATAGATATTTTACTAAGGTTATTCATCAGTAATACACCAATGACGGCCGGATGGCCGAGCGGTTGAATTGGGTCGAAAAATCCCCAGGAATTTTTCGGGAGGGGTGGTCCGTCCGGTTATATCAGGCCCTGTCCCTCACTACCCGGCAGCCCTATTGTGGCCCTGGATGATCCCATAATGGCCTGTTAAAAAGAGGCCCTCTTAGTGCCCACAGGACGGAGAGTTAAAAAAACAGAAAAGTAATTTTGATAATTAAAAAAATCTCGTTACTTTGAAATCTTCATTTCAGTTATAAGTGATACACAGATTTCAATTTTATTGCGTTAGCCTAATTCTCAATGCGATCGACCAAAATGTGTGATTATGGGTAAGATATTTCTAATCGAACTGTTAATGGAAATTTATTAGTCCAAATCGGATTAGATCGGAACTCAAACAGTTGAAGAATCCGTTATCATGTAACCTTTTGATACCCTTTGACGCCCTTTTTTTACGAGCATAAAAGAAATAGAAAAGGTAGCTTACAAACTATTTTAAACCAGCTACAGTTCAAAAGCATTGCTATAATATCGGTATCGCATTTGATAATCCATTACACGAGATTCAAAAATTAGAGAAAATAAGTTAAAATCTATTAATTACTAGTTACAGGATTAGAAGGAAGAAAAAAGAATATCTCAAATATTTTCAAAAATCAAGAAATAATCCTGAAACTATTAATATTTTGTAAAGTTCATTCTTTTTTATTATTATTACACTATTTGAATTAATTACCTTGATATTCTAGTTAATACAGAAGCATGCAATTAGTGACGTAACGAATATTCGGTCACTATTCGGTATTCGGCCTATTCGGCCTATTTTTCGCTATTCGGCCGAATACCGAATATTTAATCACTATTCGGCCGAATACCGAATATTTAATCACTATTCGGCCGAATACCGAATACCTAAAAACAGGAGTAAGAAATAACAAAAGCACAGTAAATTAATCATTTTGCTATTTAGATTTAATGTTATCGGGTTAGTGTTGTTTGTTTATATTTATTTATAACTTATAACATGCACAAATTAAAAAAGAACGTAATATTAGTCACTTGTATTCACAATTTATAATTACAAAGATCAGCACACGTACACACCTATTCGTTTATTGCTCTAGTCCACGCATGCCTATGCATACATCATAATACGTCCTCACGATACTTTCGATTCGTGACTTTTCCGTCGTAGATTTCCCATTTTACAATTACGTGACTCATAGCCTGGTGATAACGGATAAAAGAGACAGATAGGACGTCAGTATAAGTCACAGTTATGATTTCACAGATTCGAAACAGCTTGGTAGCCCGAACGACCCCAGGCTTTCGCCCGTGCACGCTAAGTGACTTTCATTACAAGCATTTAGCTTTCCGAAGTCTATGACAACAATTGTTTGGCATTGACGGCCGCGAATTTCGCGCCAATAAGCTGCTTCGACTTGTTCGATTATATTATCAACTCAATTTCATATTTATTTTCACATTTTCACTTTGCGGTCCTTCTCTGTTCTTTTTCCGTTATTTACACGTGTAGGTTATTACATTGTTATCCACATTTGATATTATCACTTATCACATACTGCCATGACGCTCTTGTCTGAACTGTCAAGAATTAACGTGATTGGCGAAGCGTAGTGACAGAGGGCCAATAGAAAGCAGGGTCCTTGCCATAATGCGATTTGCGCGCCAATTTTCGTACGTGGGTTAATAGAGCCGAATAGTTTGGCCGAATATTCGGCTATTCGGCCACGCTCCTGGCCGAATATTCGGTATTCGGCCTGAGGCCGAATATACTATTCGTTGCAACACTAATTATTATACTATAATTGTTAAAGGATATACAGGGTACGAGATTATCTATCTACTTCGAAGCTCGCATACATTTCTAGAACTCCATATTAAATGTAATTTTGATTTGCTCATATTTAAAATACGAAATGTCAACGTTTAAATAAATATTCATTTTTTCTTCTATACTAATTAACAGATTGTAAAGATCCAAACCACTATTGAGAAATTGGCTATCGGTGGCGTAGTTGCGTACGATATTAGCGGCAATATTAATTATATGGTGGTTTAGGCATATTATTATTTTTAGAACTCTTGAAACGAGGATTAAAGAATGAGTAATTGTCACTACCAATGATAACTAAGAGAGTTACCACAGAGGTAGTTGTTTATGTTCTAACCATATTGAAAAAAACATATTGTTATCTATAATGATAAAAAAATGATTAAGAATCTCAATGATAAAATCATAACGATTAGTTACTGCGAAAACAGTACCACATATCATTAATTTCCCAAAGTAATTTAGAAACATTATATTTCAACACTTACTTGAAAAGTAAAAAGAAAATCACTAAATAAAATTGGAATTTAGCATTAATCTATACTAATATAATAAAGAGGTAATGTTTGTATGTTAGTTTGTATGCAGCAGGTAATCTCCAAAACTACTCATCCGATTTCAAAAATTCTTTCACCAATATTTAGAATGGAACCTCAGGGTGAACATAGGCTGTCGAATACATGTCGAAATTACCCCATTGGGGGGAGAGGGACAGGATTAAGGCTTACTGTGAAAAACTTGGCTTCTATTATACTATTTTAGATGCGGATTTTTGCGTTTTTGATTGCGTTTTAATAGGGTACGTCAAGAGAATGTACACTAACTTGTAAGAAGAAATTTTTCGAAAAATTTTCTCCCAGGGGGGAAGTGTTATACATTTATAATAGATACATTTTGAGCCACAACAAGGCGTGGCGGGGTCTGCTAGTTGTAAATAAAATTAGATGTTCATTTTATGATCTGTTTAGTCATACCCATGTATTTTATGAATGACGTATTAAATAACTATCCACTTTGGACAATTATTTGTGGTACAAATATCTTATTGATTTCAAATGTAATTACTGTTTAAACTTTATATCTAGTCATATATATATATAATTCATTGGTCGCTATCTATATGAAAAGCGTTGGTAAAATGACAATACGATAAGATATAGGTCTAATGCAGCAAGCGACACGGATTCTCATCTCATCAAGGAATTCGCGATTTTTTGTTAATAACAGGTTATCATTTATTTTCATCATATTGGTCAACCTGATTGCGAACCTAGAGTCAAGTTACGAGCAAACTAGGTTATAACTTTATGGGCTGACAATGTGTGCGTCTAATACTTTGAGTTAACAGAATTTTATTCTGGGCAGGATCTACAAGAAAAACTTTTCTAGCTCAGATAAGTCGGGTTCCTCATCCGGGCGTGCATTTTTCGCAGAGCCAGTTTTGGACTGTTTGTCGACAGTGTGCTACAGATATTTGGCCGCTCCTATCAATGCTGATCGCGAGTAAATTCATAACCTTATCCAACCCATGACATCCTACTGGTATGTTTTAGGACAGTTTCATATAGTTGACAGGGGTAAAAAAATTTTTAAAATATTTGATGTAAGTTATATTTATTTTCAATTATTCAATTCAAGCCGCCTTGTAGATAAAAAAGGCGCCTTTGTTCAAAATATTTTAGCGCTGCCATAAAATAGAATTTGCAAATTAAAATGGAATTAACTTAAAGAAATTTTTTTTAAAATTTAGTATATAAATACAATATATACGTATGTGTGTATAAAAATTAATTTAAATGTGAATATTTAAATTAATAACGTTCGTGCGCATTTTTTTCTTTATTTAAATTTCCTTTTGGTTCCATCAACAATTAAAGTAATGGTTTAAGTAACCCTTAAGATTAACGGTACGGGAATACAGACCCATTCATAATGAAATTTAAGCATAAAGGTAAAACCTTGTATCTATGTTATTTAATGCAACCATTCACAATGAGTTACGCAAGTGTAATCTTAAACTTAATCATAAGACATTAACATAAATAAAGCTTAGGGTTTACAAACTTAAGTTTTTGTACTTTTTACGTAATTTAAAACAAGAAACAATCATAGTGGTTATAGAATTCGCACTGATGAATTTGTCTCTGGTTCAACAGATAAATCCCTCATCACCTGTTGCTTGCACTTTTAAGTTTTCTGATGCAAGATACTTAACCATGCTTCAGGTTTACTTATATCGGTTAACTAACAGCTATACTATCTTTATATCATCAGTCGTCGTGCAAACATCAATCTATTTCATTGCCAACTATTATATTAAAATAATATTAAATTATATTTGAATTTAATATTTTAAAGTGCGCTATCGATCGCCCAAATAATTTGGCCGCCTGCGTGCTTGCACGCACTGCATGCCTATCAGAACCAGCTCTGACTTTGCGAGTTTGCTCAAACCTATAATAAATATGATAAGAGCCCGCTTAGTGCCCAAGAATATAAAAATATCAAGCGAATTGAGATTAATAACCCGTAAATCGCTGTTATCTTATGATGATAAATCAATTAATCATTAATTATTACTTACTTATTTACTTGCCGTTTATCTCTTCGATTATAATAAATGAGTATAAAAACCTGCAAACAGACTAAGTTAGAAAGCTCTGTAGATTTATAAAAACAGTGTGTTGAAACAGTAAAACTATTGAAACTTTAACATTTTGAGTGTCTTTTTCATTAAATATCGATTAAATAGATCACACTGAATCAGGCAACTAATCTTGAGTTGATGAATGTTTTCATTGCATAATCTATCCACAATACCATCGCTTCTCACTCACATAATTAAATATTTACTTTTGTTTTATTTTAAAAAAATACTCGAATGTCAGCGCTAAGTTTTTTAACACTGTAGTATAAACAATATGAATAATCTAAATTTATTCAAAATCATCTAAGAAAAATCTGATCATCACAATTGTAAATACTTTTTAATAAGGTGATACATTTTTTGTGATTGTATTAATGATAAGTGAATCTCCATGTATCATGTAATTTTAGAATCAAAATTTAATGTTCATTCTATGAAATTATTCGAATATTGTCATAGAAAGTAAATGGTATTCTATAACCACTATGATTGTTTCTTGTTTTCTACAAAGAGGTATTATTTTAATAAAATTTGGTCTAATAATAAATACATCAAGTTAAATAAATAAAGAAACTATCAAATTTGTTATAATTTGAGTATATAAATGATAGATAATTCATTACATTAAAGATAGAATTACCTTTAGTAAACTTATAAAATTGACAAAAGATTGATCTTTAATGCAATGAACTCGTACAATATGAGGAAAGAGAAGTACAATTTATGCATTAGCAAACATGCTGTGACAAACTTAATTAAAAAATATATTTGATTATATATTACAGTATTTTTATTTTTAATATTTATTATTAGTTATTATTTATCCCTATATTATCTACCTAGTTATATGTACAAAATACTACAAATATTGCAAATTTTTTGTTTGCTGAAGAGTTTTAATAAAATTTTTCAGTTTTTCATAACAATTATAAAAAATACGCTAATAGAGTTTAGTAAAAAATTCTCTAATTATATACAATATTGTGTTAATAAAAAATAGTAAAAATGGAAAGGAAATTATTTCTAGAATTAAATAAAGTAAAAGTTCTTAATAAAGTGCAATGATATTTTTACTTGTCTCTAAATTTTCTCGGGGTTTTTCTGTAATTCACATAACTTCTAACAAAGTTTCTGATGTGAAGAGGTCGGCATAAATAGCTATTCTGATAATTTTAGCATATCAAGAGAAGGAACATCAATTTAAAACAGTCTGATGGCCATTTTTTATCAATACCTTACTATGAAGGCTATGGGATATGGTAATAAAATATCAATGCATTTCTCGCTTTTGGCGATTCGTTTATGTTTCTTTGGGTTAACAATATGAGAATTCTATGATAGCTGAGGAAACAGGTTATGACAGTAATTCAATAATCGCCAATATTTGATTATTATCTATTTCTTTCTGTATGTAGATGTCAGAGGCTGTATGTATCGTGATTAGATAGCCGGTGATTATATCAGTCTATTTCTGTAAGTGATTCTGGATTCTCTTCCGAATCGATTCCTCAAAATTTATCATGGCATGATAGATGAAGAAACATGGGTAGGGCATGGTTCCCTATATCTGTCACCAATGTTATCTGATTCATTAGACGTTAGCTTTATAATGGAATTGGCTTTAATGTAATAAATATTTGGTTTCTGATCAAAACTTTGAAGTTGTCTATTCTCACTATACGTGATAAAATCCAATCCAATTTACATTTCATAAATATAATAGTATCGAGAACTTCAATGATCCTTTAATCACGCAATCCAATGTGGATTGTGTGATTCGCCGACATCTTATACAATAATTATTAACATTCGGATTGCCTCAAGCAAGCTGTTATCGTCATTCATTAATCTTTCTGTTTTAGCTATTAAAAACTCTATTTCTCGGAATACGGGCCGTTCAAGTATTGGGCCTACATCAACATTAATTTGCCCTTTTTTGATTATCTCTCCCCATCATCACCCGTCATCAGAAATCAATGTGTTCTTCCCTCTATTACAGCATCAGACCAGAAGTTTAAAGCAAAAATTATTTTCAGACAATTTTGTGATGTCCCGGGGAGAAAATATTACGTCATCAATGACTCACCCTAACAGAATTT